>NW_003201786.1:0-1796 GCF_000006405.1 Perkinsus marinus ATCC 50983 | reverse complement strand
AAAGATAAATATTGATAAAGATACGATAAAATATACTATAAATAAAGGTATTAAAGTATTATATTCGGTATTATCAATATTAAAATAATAGGTTGGTACGAGTAAATAAAAATAATATTTACGGCATGCCACATGGAGAAGACATTATGAAAATAGTAATATGAGTAAGAAGTTAAACCATGTAAAAAACCAATTGTTAAAATATGTTAATTACCCCCTTATATATTCATAAAATAATAAAAATACTATCAAGAATAAATAAAATTATTCATAATATTAGTAATAATAATCAAAATAATAAATAATATCATTGGTATGGTACAAGTGTTTATGAATTACATTTGAGACCAATATTATATAAACCGAAATATTCATAGTGAAAAGATATTATCTAGTATAAATACTAATAATATTAGCAACATGTACTTTAAAATTAAATTAAAGGATGGTTGTACTATAGAATTGCCTATTAAAGTGGATAATCAATTATTAGAAGAATATTCATATATTGAAAATAATGGATATGATTTTAGTATAGATATTCAGATTAATAAAGATATACCAATAATAACATCTAAAAATATAATTAAATTTATATCTAAAGATTTATTAATCAAACCAAATAAAAATATAGATAAATATAATAATGAAGTACATATTATAAATTGATATATATTATATCGGTAAATGATTACATACAAACAATAGATTAAATTATGATGAAATATCAAAAGGTAGAGTAAAGTATATGGATAATGTTCATAAATATAATGGTTATACTTGAGTGTATCCCACCGTTAAAAGAACAATTATATAATCCAAATAGTTCATATTGATCATATGTTAATACTAGTAAGATTCATAAAAGATTCCATAGTCAAAATATTATTATGGTTAAAAAATATTATAAAGTATTTCATAATATAAGATATAGACATGAAACTATAAATAAATATAATATTTGAGATATTCCATTATTTAAATATAATAAAATATTTGATTATAATAATTATAATGATTATATGTATAATGAAATATATAAAAATATTAATAATAAATTAGGAGATCGAGAAAAATATAATAAAAATATAGCCGATGGAATAGAATCAGTAAAATATAATTATGATTATAAATTAAATGAATCTATATATAAAAAATATACATACGCCTATAAAGTTTATTTATTAAAAAAGAATAATAAATTATAATATTATCGATTTAATAGCATTAATCACAATGATAATAGATAGTAATAAAGATTCATAATAGAATAATAAACAATATGATAACCATCAATAAATTATATAAAAGAGATATACTAATTAACTTAATAAACTATAATGATATGATAATAACAGGTTTTATCTCCATTGGGTATATATATTATTATAATCACCTATGATTCATATATTATTAGTTATCTATAGAGATTATTATTATATTATACTATATATCCTTATAAACATGGTATAGGGCATGTATTTATATTAACTTATTTATCTCTATATAATATGATTATATTACGTTAGTAATAGGTTTTATATATAATTATGATATATAATTAGTGGTTTTATCTAATATTTATTATACATTAGCATATAGATTTATATATTATAATTTTAACCATATAGTATAGATTACAGAATATCCTTATTACTAATATACGATAACCCATATTACTATATCATATATCAATATATACTATAGATACCAGATAATATAAACTAATATAATATAAACGATTACCTAATATAATATATGATCAAATACTGGTTATCAATATAAATATATTAATA
>NW_003207668.1:0-1235 GCF_000006405.1 Perkinsus marinus ATCC 50983 | reverse complement strand
CTCGCCGATCTCCTCCCAGTGGTGTAGTCTCAATATCGTCAACCAGAGAATCGATTGTGCATGATGCTGTTGACGTCAGTGCAATCCCTCACATGCTTGCTAACAATGTGGGCAATTTGCGTCGGCTCAGTGACAGCCGATTGGCTGCTGTTGAACGTTGCCTGCAGAACCCACACGCCGTTGAGACATTGGCTATGATTGGTGTTCAGAGTGTCGACACTCTGTCCGAGGACTGTCCGGTCAGCTTAGATGAAGTGAAGGCCTACCTCGAGGAAGCTGGTGACGAGCTTGGTTTGGACGTCTTATGCGAACCCAATATTGAGATGAGGATCGTTGATGGTGTAAATGAGGCAAGAATTGCCGATGCAACTGAACAAGTGGCAGGTTGGTTCGGCAACAGTCCCAAGTCCGATGTGGATTCGGACGACCCGTTGGCTCGATATCAGGACAATCTGCAGCTGATAAACATCGATGGTGCCTGGAGGAACGTTGACAATTCTGGCAAGACTCCTCAAGAGATCATCCTCGCGATCGTTGATACCGGCGTGGATAGTTCGCATCCTGACCTCAAGGACCAGATGTGGACAGCGTCTGATGGCTCCCACGGCTACAACTTCGTGGATAACGACGAGAATACTTCTGACCTGAATGGTCACGGTACTCATTGTGCCGGTATTGCGGCAGCTCAGACTGATAATGATGTTGGCATTGCAGGCATCGCTGACGTTAAGATCATGGCCTTGCGTGCTTTCGGCGCTGATGGTACTGGCGGTATGTTAGCCACTCTCAACGGTCTTAACTGGGCAGTTGCTCATGGGGCTACAGTATCATCTCATTCATACACGGCTGATGGGTCTAGCAGCGTCTTCTTGCAGGCTATCCAGAACGCTGCCAAAGTCGGACATATCGTTGTGGTAGCATCTGGTAATGACGGTGTCAATGTTGATGAGGATCCGAGGTTTCCTTGCTCTTTCACCACTCAAGTACCCTCAATGATGTGTGTGGGCTCTACCTCGTCCATTGCTCCGCCTAAGTATCCTTCTTCTCGGATACGGGCTCTGCAGTTAATATTGCTGCTCCTGGAGAGAATATTGTTTCGACTTGGCCAGGCGACAGATATGCTGTTCTGGATGGCACTTCCATGGCCACCCCTCATGTAGCTGGTGTTACAGCTATGCTCGCGACATTGGGCTTGAAGGTCAAGATTTGACGAATGCTGTCCTTGGCAGTCAGTC
>NW_003206060.1:0-920 GCF_000006405.1 Perkinsus marinus ATCC 50983 | reverse complement strand
GGGGTGTTACAGTGGACCATATGTGGTAGGTCATTTGGAAATGTCACCAAAATGGTCTAAAATCTGCGCATTCCATTTAAGTGAATTTAAGTGAAATTTAAGTGAATTTTACTTAAAATTGACCTTTTTCGTTGCGCAGATTTGGGGTGGTGATGGGTGACGCGGTGAATTTTTTAAAAAAGAGGTATATCGTGTGCTATTTGTATTTTTGGTATCACCGCGTCACCAATCACCATTGACGGTTTCTTTTTCGAAGTTTTTCCGGATTATTGCATTTTTTATATAATTGTGGGTGGCTGATTCTTGCGAAAGGACTGTTGTGATGTCCGAGTTCCCAAATTGGGAGTTTTTGGACATCACTCCTGATCTGCCGGCGGCGATCAGGATGACTGACATTTCGATATATTTTGGGTATTCGATAGCTGCCAAATCGGTCAGCGTCGAGTATTCCGGTTTATTCGAAGGATTCATGATATTGCAAAATATCATTGATTTTCATGGGGTTTTGTATTAGTACCCGCTCATTGTGGGAAAGTCGGGTGGATTTATCTTACCCGCAAATCTAATACAAGATTTGCATGATGCAGCAATAGACCAAGGTTAGTATATCAGTTGTATTTATACGACTAGTTATGCAAACCCTTTGTGTTTTTTGTTGCGACTCTTGGCGTGAACCGGAAGACCGGACCTCGCTTTCGACTATTCATCTTTGATGGATATGAGATCGCAAGGGTATCGCTTCGTGCGATATTTAGTGACCATCAGAGCACGCTACGACTTTTGATTATATCCTTGGATTTAATCGGAAGCTCGCAAGCATTGCATTGATGCAATCACCTGGTTGATCCTGCCAGTAGTCATATGCTTGTCTCAAAGATTAAGCCATGCATGTCTAAGTATAAGCTTTAAACGGCGAAACT
>NW_003205062.1:0-1014 GCF_000006405.1 Perkinsus marinus ATCC 50983 | reverse complement strand
GTAACTTCTACGTAATCATATATTCTATGAATGTTTCGACAGTATATACTCTAAGGTCACGCTGATATTTCGCACTGGGGGCCTTTTTTGAATCTTATCGTCTTGAACCTAAGATACGCTCGACAACAGTGGGCAGTTCGAACAACCGAGATTGCAGTTGCTCGGGAGTGTACGATTCGAACAAGCCGATGGGCGTCAGTTAGAGTGAGTTCGAACAAAGCGCGCGCCCTGATGATCGATTTGGTGAATCAATGTTAGTTACCAGTTGTTACCGTTGGCGTCATGTGTGTTGGGCCTGGCGACGGCGGTGGTTGCCTCGGCCGTATTGTATTACGGCTTTATGGCTAGTGCTTGGCGGAGGTAGTATCTTAGGTTCCAGGGTGGAAGATACGAATTAGGTCCGATTGGTGGCATGCTCTGTTGCCAGGTATTATACGTTGCTACATGTCTTCCATTTGTCGGTGCTTTTGTGGATGTCCCTCTACTTCAGTTTATGGTAGGGTTGGTTGGGTTGTTTCGAGGTTTTCGGACGTTTTTACCCGGGTGAAATCGTCGCAACTCAGGATTTGGGTTCTTGTCAGGTACCGGTCCCTGAAAGAGCAGGATGTCACTGGCAACCCCAACACGGTGACGGCCAGGTGGCTGCCGCAGTTGTCGCAGAAGATCTATGATATATTGGAGTTGATGATGTAGTGTACTCGATCCACATCCCGGGTTCGATTCCCAGAGGTGACGTTTTTCAGGTATTTATTAACGGCTTTGGGATGGCAGACCTCACGACCGAGATTGAACAGAACGGAGGTTAGATTTGCTGGAGTCATTTCCACCGTGTCGATGTAGGAGGAATCTTAGGTTGCCCATGGCAAGATTCAGAATAGGCCCAACCTTAGGTATCTCGGATTCTTCGAAATTACTTGCACGTCCGAGCAAGTCTGTGCGGGTTACCGACTCTCTCGACTCATCCTTCATTCACTCGCTTACCTTTGCATCATAGTAGCCGTCAACTTCCATCTA
>NW_003213650.1:0-943 GCF_000006405.1 Perkinsus marinus ATCC 50983 | reverse complement strand
ATTAAACTTAGGAGAATCATGCCAAGTGTAACATATTTTATTCCTTGAAAAAACATTGCGACATATTTATATGTTCTTGTGGAGTGTTGGGAACACTCATCATAACACTCTTTTTCATTTGAGAAATGCTAACAAATACCTTAAATTTAGAATTGATGCATTCAACGTATTGAAATTTAAAAAAGTAAATTTCTTTATATAGAACTTACCTATTATTTCTATTTTATAATCTTTAACAAGTACTTTAAGGGAACTTGTTAGTTAACTAGTCTCTTTACTGTTTTATTGAATGTAATTTATGCAAGTCTATGTTGGTCCGTTTAAAAATATCCCACTCAATGAAAACCCCAGTGCAAAAAGAGATTGTCAGAGGTTGGGATAATGATAGAGGGGAAAAGGATAGGTGGGTGCCATGGTCCCCCACAAATTGTATAACATTGTTTAAAGATTAAATTGGCACAATTAGTAGACATGTTGTACTGAAAACTGTTAAATGTGGGGTATCTAATTAGGTTTGGACATGATATGGAGGGGGAATACCACTCATTTTACATGAAAAGTGACTTAATGATTTTGGTCAATATGATTATTGAAAATTGCAATTTTAGTAGAACGACTCTTACTTTGGTCAGACGTATTTGGGAACTTTTGAGTTTGAGTTGGACCGACAAAATTATTCATATTTGAGGTGAAGGCAACAAAAGTGTAGATTGACTTGCTAATTTCAGCATTTCGATGAATTTTTTAAATTTTCATATTCTGGAGATCCTAATGAACTTCAGAGTCTTACGTTTGATAATATTTCTAGAATTTACATGCCTAAAAACGTTCGTTTAATTTCTTAGTTTTCTTTCTCTTTAAACTTTGCCCTCTTTTGTTTATTAAAAAAAATCATAGAATCTTAGGGATATATATATCATATTAACTCTAGTTTATTCACTAT
>NW_003202578.1:0-1026 GCF_000006405.1 Perkinsus marinus ATCC 50983 | reverse complement strand
CTATTTTTATCAACGACGTTGTAGCCCTCGATGACGACGCCCTTCAAATCAGGGTGACTTGCCTCGATTCCATCGTCTATAACTGCGATGGTCACCTGCGTTCTCTTTGGTATAGAGTCCAGGATACTCCAAGCCTTCGGTACAGAGATGGCCTCGAGATAATCCTCCTGTCCGTAATAGTATTTGTCGTTGGGATCGCCGTTCACAGGACCGAGCCCGCGGATATTTTCATTTCCATCCACCCTTGCCTTGACGTAAAGAATACCGCACGAGAAGAACACGAATAATGTTACGAGGAGCTTCATTGCGAGGTACGAGAGAGTTATTCGTTGTGCCGAACTGTACGCATAAACTACCCCACCGTGTGACGCAGATTGCGTGGATGCGTGGCGGGTCATCCGTGTTGGCACGTACGTCACTCCGTCGCACTCACGTGACGTAAGTGTGGAAGGGTGACTCATCTGAGTAACACACGTTCCTAAGTGTCTCAGCCTAGATTCGGATAGGTCGAGTATATCATTATCAGTAGAAATGAACCCGTATTACGTGTATCACAGTTTCAGGCCGAGCGGAATTATACGAAGTGGATAACAGATTCAACATTTCGTCAAACGCCAGCGAAAGTCGCAATTCCGTGTAAAATGCGCGACCGATTGCGTATAAAGTCGTCAAGAGCGAGGTGTTAGACATGTCTTCTACCAGACATATGAATATTGCTTCAATTTACTCGAGAGTATGTGAAATTATGTGAAACGAGGCAGCGCGTGAGACAATTCGAAAACTCGAAAATTCTATACTGAGACACCGGCTAGCTATCCTCCGATCTGAAGTAATTGGCGAATCGGCGATTCACCAGGGTCCTGTGAACCCATCCGTAAACAAGACCCCTTTAACATCACTTCTCGTCTCACGCACGAGATATTCGAGAGCCTTAACGCCATCCTCATCATTCGCGGATTGGAGAAGCATGGGAAACATGCTTAGGAGTTCAAGTGACGAGCGACTCATCCGGAATCGAATTGTGTC
>NW_003216259.1:0-1628 GCF_000006405.1 Perkinsus marinus ATCC 50983 | reverse complement strand
GCGCACCGCGGCAGCATTATGCCCGCCGGGCATTTGGTGGTCGATCCAGCCATTGATTAGTTTTCTCAGGACACAGAGCAACCTTGACTTCCCGTTTCGCCGGAAGGAAGACGGTGCCGAAAAAAAACCCACTCGTCGCGCGCCCGGGAGAATACAGGACAATCCGGACGTTACAGCCCTCCTTATAGCCTGACTGGATTCCGATACCGATCCTCCCATCCCCACATTTTGTCGCTGTGGCATTTAGATCTCGGCTTGCCTTTGTTTTTTTCTTCATGGGAAAGTCTTCAGCCCGCTTGTGAGTTATATCGTTATCCTTTCGCTCCGTCTAGCCAGAAAGAATATCCCGTAGAATCCCAAAAAATAGAACGTTAGATAAGTCAGAGACGAACAGCAGTTGGCTCAAAGGGGGAAATATTACTTTGCGTCGTTTAGAGACACCACTACCATCATCACCAGGCGAGAGATCAATGTGTGACTGTGAAGATCGAAAAGCGGGCCTATAAGCGGTAAAGGTTCCCATTCTACATCCAAAGAATGATATGCGAGGTCGGATGATAGAAAAGTCATGCTTACACTGTTATCCGGAGATGGCAGCCAAACGCTGCAGCCGTTTGGCTGATGAACTGAGCTCAGCCATAATGACGATTGCAAAGTGTCACCAATTACAATGAACTGCCCTATAGGAAATAAGCGAAGGACATAACACATCAATGGACCACAAAAAAACTAACACTCGAATGAATGGTCAACCACAAGGGATAAGACGCATCAATGAAGGCCTTTCACAAAGGGCTGACACTTTACTGAATGGTCAGCCACATGGATAAGACGCATCAATGAAGGCCTTTCACAAAGGGCTGACACTTTACTGAATGGTCAGCCACATGGATAAGACGCATCCATGAAGGCATTTCACAAAGGGCTGACACTTTACTGAATGGTCAGCCACATGGACAAGACGCATCAATGAAGGCCTTTCACAAAGGGCTGACACTTTACTGAATGGTCAGCCACATGGATAAGACGCATCAATGAAGGCCTTTCACAAAGGGCTGACACTTTACTGAATGGTCAGCCACATGGATAAGACGCATCAATGAAGGCCTTTCACAAAGGGCTCACACTTTACTGAATGGTCAGCCACATGGATAAGACGCATCAATGAAGGCCTTTCACAAAGGGCTGACACTTTACTGATTGGTCAGCCACATGGATAAGACGCATCAATGGAGGCCTACTCAGCTTCACTCAGCGGGAAATTTCACCCAGGGACTATCTGAGGAATTGTTCTTCGAGAGACAGAAGGGCAGACGTCTAGTTGACGGTAAATCCCAAAAAGGGAGGTAAGGGCAAAAGTAAGGTTCGCTGGCAGAAGGGAGGCAGTAGATCGGCCAGTGGGCCTGAAACAATGATTACGATTAGTCTCATCGAAAAACCTATAAACTTGTGCCTAACTAGGGCCCCCAGTTGCTTCTAAACCATTTGCCCATCGATTAGACCCATGAGATGTGATATGGTTTACGTGCAAAAACATTACGGATGTTCAGTTGATGGACACTGAAATAGCACTTGGGGTGGCATCGATGCCTGAGTAGGTATAGACCAGACTCTATGACGTATGACTA
>NW_003214256.1:0-1127 GCF_000006405.1 Perkinsus marinus ATCC 50983 | reverse complement strand
ATACAACGTCCTTTGAAGTCGACATCATAGCAATTGCTAGTCCCCCGAACTGTATTGAAACACCATCTAGTGAGCTTGATTTGGTGAAATATACCAAATGGATGGTTACGATTCCATCTACTCCATAACTGTCTTCTTTCTAGTGGAGATAGAATGACACCCTTTTTACATGGTACACCATAGGGACCACGACTAGCGCTATCTCTACTTCTTAACACCGTTCATGTCGCTCCCTACGATAAGAGTACTTCGACTAGGCCGGCGCGGCGAATTTGAGGCTATCGATCACGTGATCGATTTTGTCAATTTTCCGTGTTGAGAGGCGGCCTAGTCCCCCAGACGTTGTTGTGTACTTCTTCTAACTACCACCACCATCATGTGTGAGCTAGTCGCCAAATATGATGCTAAGACCGTAAAGGATGTCCCCGCTGAGCTCTTCATCAAGGCCTTCGCCGCTCATTTGAAGGCCCAGGGCCAGATGGAGGTCCCCAAGGTACTACTACTATCACCACTACCTAACCCTACGCTTCCTCATGCAGTGGGCCGAGTACATCAAGACTGGCACCCAGAGAGAGCTTGCCCCCTATGATGATGACTACCTCTACATTCGTGCTGCTGCCATCGCTCGCCGAATGTACTTACCTTAGCCGATTAGATGAGAATTTTCTCAAAGTGCATTTTTCAGTTACATTCGCCCCAACATCGGCGTCGGTGCTCTCCGTAAGATCTTCGGGATGAAGTCCAACTCCGGTACTTGCCGTACTCACTTCACTCTCGGTGCCGGCAAGATCAACAGGTAGTAGTAGTAGTAGTAGTAGTAGTAGTAGTAGTAGTAGTAACCCGGGAAATCATCGTCATCGTGAATAATCAAGAAACGACCTCTTTAACAGGTTCTTGCTCCAGCAGTTGGAGAAGATGGGTTTCATCGCCCAAAGTGACGCCATGAAGGGTGGTCGCATGATCACCTCTCTCGGTCGCCAGACTCTCGACACTGTTGCCGTGCAAGCTGCCAAGGCCGCCAAGCCCGCCGTTGAGGAGAGAGAGCCCAGGCTGCCGTTGAGGAGACCGCTCAGAGTATCAGCATCAACACAACAATGATGATGATGGATCAGCTCTTGCATTGATGG
>NW_003199399.1:0-4770 GCF_000006405.1 Perkinsus marinus ATCC 50983 | reverse complement strand
CTGTATTACCTCGATTCTACTCAGCTGCCTTACTGGCCTGTACTCGCATGCCATTAAGTATAGCTGTACACTTAAGCCGTATACAGGAAGGTTTATAATGTTGGTCGCCGCTGGTTAGATCACCGCTAGGAGCACTAGGATGAGGCGAGAAGGTACGAGCGCGCTTGGTTCGGGTTCTACTAGCAATTCCAGACATGAAGGGAGTGTACTAAGATTGCAGAAGATAGAGAGTATAGTAAGGTAGGACAAGATGAATAGAGAGTAGTAATGTTGCACGTACTCAAGACCAATAAACACGCAGGTACGCAAGCACAACTGGCGCCAGCCAGCAGATGCGTGTGCGTGCCTCACAGAAGCAACAAGCATCAGGATTTTATACTGAAATCCCTGTGTTCAGCACAATGTGTTGTAACATGGACGGAGCACACGGTATTCTACGGAATTTTGCTTACTGCTCGTGAATGTTCTTCTCTCTCGAGCAACACAGCTGAGATGCTTCGCATTGACATATCTGCGCTACGTCGGTCATACGCGTAATCTTAGCGGTGATGATGCCGCGGGCGTGCCGTTGACGTGAAGAGGAACGTGTATCCGTTCGACTGCGTCACAATCGATGAATTCCCATCAACAAACTCTTCAGGTTAAATCTCATTCGTGATGCCTCTTGCTTACGGCTCCCTCTTGCTTGCCACTGTGATGGAAGCAGCCCTAGGACTACCTGATATCCCTTTCCAGATTACTGCTGACTATCCACCGGGTTGTTATGGAGGTCCTGGTCCAGGGGAGGGAAGCAACATCACCGATATGCTAGCGCCTTCCTGCATTTACAACATGAAGGGATATGCAATCGATGGAGTCCATAGAGAGGTTGCCGGCATCATACTTAACAATAACATGCGTGGGCGTTATGGCAGCTTGCATATGAACCTGAATCTGTCCACCCTGCCTGGTACCGTGAAGCATAATGTCATAGTGGGAACGTATGGTTGGGCTCATCTGAGTGTTGGTGATGAAACCAGAGACTTCTGGTGGAACCCAAGCCCAGGTGAGAATATCTACGGCCCAAAGCCTGTTGAAGTGTTTGCCAAAGTTGCAACTATCGACTCTGGTACTCTCCCTAATAACGTGAGCACTTGGAGCTCGTGGGATAGTCTAACTGGTACAGCGCACAGCGACGGGTTAAACCTAATATGTACTCACAAATGCTCCTCCAATGTACCCAATTCTGAGTTTTACACCGGACAAGAAATCCTCATAAAAAGGGTGGAAGGTGGCTGGAACTACTTGGTTACGTACAACTTTCGCGACAATTCACGTCAGCTAGAAGATTACAACAAGTATGTGATCAGCGGCAACCTGCAGGACGTGAATATAATCTGAATCTACACAGCTTCATGATTCTATGCCTAGCCAACGTGGCGAAGTCTGGCTCGAGTCCCCTGCTCCGATGCTGTTGTCTCACGCACCGTACATATGTCTTGGAAAATTCGAGGATTTCGGGTAGCTTTCACTACAACATCCATCTGCTTATCATTTATTTTCATTTTTCCATATCTCTGCCCAATATTGCGTGAATGCGGTGCGCAGGAGCCTGCTTTTTATCGCTTATCTGTATGCAGGTCTGCGCGTTGCTGTGCGCTGTCCAACTTTTTAACAAGCACACTCTTGCAAACCGCATTGGAGCTCGAGGAGCCCTAGCTGGGCTCATCACCTTTTCAATGATCATTGAGTGGCGGGTTATTGGATTGAACAAGAGAAATATGGTATGTTTTCTTTCCCTTGAACACTGTCGATGTTGTTGCGTTCAGGTATGGAGGACACTTCCTAGACCATCTCAGATTTCCACGACTTTTCACGATTTTCACGACGATAAGAGATGCTATGCTCGTCTACACGTAGATTGCGTAGTGTAGAATGGCGCAAATAGTGGCCTAGGACGCGCTCGTCGGTACAACTGCTTACTTTCAGCTGTGCTCTCGATCTGGATCATACTTCATACTGTTGCGAATTCTCTGCTGGTTTCAACTGTGGTGTTGTAATGATCAATGGCACCTGGCCTGATGATGGAGTCTCTCGATATAGCTCAACACGAGCTTCCCAAACCTCATTCACTGAACCATATCATCGTGCACTGGTCCGTTCGGAAACGTTGGCGACGAGTATCCCGGATATTTGTGCTCTCGGTTTCGGGCTAGATTTTAAGAATGTTCTTGGCTCTGCTCGGATCAGCATTTCAATTTAAAAGAGAGAGAAGTATCGATTACAGGTCTCCAGCATTCTTCAATCGAACATAGTAGAGACTAAAGATTTGGATAAGTAAGCCGGGAAGCTATCTTGGTGTGCCCAATTGACTCGCCATTAGCGTCCCAAGCTCGGTGCCTTATATGCATTGACCGCTGCCGCTGACCGTCCTAAACCAGGAAAACCTCTTTAAGAGGTTTTCCTTAAAGTTTCCGTCTAAGTTTGACGTATTCGCCTTTTTGCATCTGCTTAAGATTTTCTTGAGTCGATATCGGAGGCTCTGGCCAAGCCATGTTCCGTACCCCTTTTTGGTTCGAAGGAGGATGTATGGTATCTGATATCGGATGCTTGCACGTACGGCTTCGGAGGATTCTCCACTGATGGCACTAAGCATTATTGGTATAATATCGACCCTTGTGACGAGCCTCTACTGTGGGAATAAATTCTCAAGGCACATCCAGATGTTGAAGGATCCGCTTATCCCGGTTTGGAGGAGTCTGAGATCTGTTATCTGGAGCTGTGTGCAGCTGTTTTGGGTTTGATTGGGATCGAGAAGACGCCCAGTGTTCGACTCAAGAACTATAGCATATTTCAGTTTCAGTTTTCTGTGATAAAACAGAAACGGTTTCGGGTCTTGCTTCTTGGTCTCCAAAGACACAAGCTTTGAGAACGCCTTTGAGTTGGGTTCCTCACTGGTCTTCACGTTTATGCTTTCAACATATGCCTGGACGTCTCAATAGCCTTGCAGATTTCATCAGTCGTCGTTCCAGATCGGAGACCATACCAACCGCTGCTGCTGAGTAGCGTCGGGTCGCAGTAACGCCTCAGGTATGACTCTGGTTTGAGCATCTCTCTGGTCGGCATATGCTTCTGAAGTTATGTAAACAGATAGTGTTGTCAATCTCTTGGAACAGGCTTTTTGTCACGTTTTCCTAACGCCTTCTTCTCCGAGACATGCCTCGGGATCTGTCAAAGGTTCGATCGTACCTTGAGAGTTTCTACAATCTGCTGAATAGAAGCAGGAAAGTTTGGAGTTTCTGTCACAGTCTCTGAAGGATTCTACATTTCAACAATACCGAACACCTGCGAGCTACTACGAAGGCGGATTCGGTCTTATATGTGCGATGATTCGTGTCACAGTCAACAACCTTATTGCTTTCATCAGAACTTTCACGGCCTCAGCAGAGATTCAATCATCTACTATCCGTAAATATACTTGCGGCGTGCGATCGACTGCCCAGGTTCGCCTTGGACAAGTGTTTTCTCGTGAAGAGAGCCAAATCTTTGATAGGGTTCTGCGAAGTGCGGACAATGCACTGAGCTCTCTAGAACGTCCAATGAAGAGGGCGGTAGTGCTCCCGAGCGAATGTCTGAAAGCGTTAGCCCATATGCCTCTGCAATTCGCGAGCTCAGAAGATCAGATCAGATCAGCAGCTTTATTGGGCAGTACTTTGATGCTCCGGTTAAAACAGGTGGCAGCACGTCTCCGTGTGGCAGACGTGAGTTGGGGAAAACACCCGAGGGTACTCTAGCTCTTCTCGATTTCTACAACACCAAAGCTTCCTTCCATGAGGAACGTGAATTTCTATGCTCAGCGGGCTGTTCATGCAACAAGGTGCACTGTGTGGCTCACAATATCACTAAGATGCCGCGAACAGCTACTTCAACGAGCCAAAGGGTATTTTCTGAATTGAAGTACGAAATAACTCGCCAAGGAGTTTCCGCAATAAGTCTTCGAGTGGAAACGGGATGAAGCTACGATGCACAATGACCGTGCCACAGTCTACGTCGCTGGGGTGTGTTAAGTCTGTTCGGGTTGAGCTCTCACCAAATCAAAGCTGGGGTAATTGGTGTTCATCGGCCTTCGTGAAGAAGAAGTGTCGGAGCCATGTTGAGCAAATTCTGGAAGCTGCATGACTCCTGGACGCATGGTGTGTTTCTTAGACTTTGTGGTAGTGCTTTCTCAATTGGCCTTCCGTTGAGTTCATTCTCGAACGATAACCTAGCTGTCGGAGCTTGTAATGTTAACTTGGTGTGAGTGACTCTCATTGATGAGGATGTTACGTCGAAGAATGTTCCTAGTGGAAAGAGTCTTCTGAAAGTTCTGTCGAATAATCGGACATGTCTCCTCCCTGCGACAGTGAGGATCTCGTTTCAAGTAGGTGACGCATCGTTGTTTGTGTGATCGAGTTTGGGGGACACTAACATATGTCAGGAAACATGGGCCAAGGTAAGACCCGGCGAGGGTTCGGGCTTTGGGTTCACAGTATTTGGTCCTCTCACACACTCCCAACCAACTGTCTGACGAACAGAAGTCACTCGAATTGAGAAAATGACCATGTAGTCCGAGGGCACTGCTGCCCCTATCCACTGAGTTGATTCGTGAATAATGTAGTCCGGAGGCATAGCTACCCTTATTGACCGAGTAAATGTCTGTATGATAGAGGCTATACCTTATAGCCTGCTCACGTTAACTCAGCAGATCGACTGCAGCACGAATTTCATTTCCAGGCAGATCCGATTACCCTG
>NW_003200494.1:0-1105 GCF_000006405.1 Perkinsus marinus ATCC 50983 | reverse complement strand
TTTGACGTTTGTTCGTCGCAGAAAAGTAAAGCCACACGTGTTCCGAGACTGAGCGCGTGCGTGCAGTGCCTGTCAATAAACGGATTCCTCCGGTATATGTGTGTCTCCTGTGTGTTAGCATCCTATTTGCATCACTCGTCAGTGGTTGGAGTAGGCTGGAAGCATTTCTGTATAATGATCATCCAATTCAGCTGTCACCTCAACATCTCTAATGCAACTCTTCACTTCCGCTGTCGCTCTCCTTTCTATGGTTATGGCCATTACGCATTTCAATGCTGCAGATGCCTGTGACCCGGGTGACCCCCGCTCTTGTCCATCTAGGTTTATTTGCGTTTGTACCTTTGGTAACTGTAATTGCGAGTATATCGGTCTGTGATGATGAGCATAGACAACCACTCTCCCGGGGGCTGCCCGTCCTCAAGCTCTTCGTTCTCATCCAGATGATCAGTTGAGGATTCCTTAGTTGTCCCCATTATATCCCCCTACTTTTTCGATTGAGACTCCATGCTATGTCTTCCACATAGATGGTAGTTTGAATCGGTTCAACGCATTCCACCGACCTCCAGGTCGACTTCTTGATAAGATTATCTCGTCAATGATTCTTGAAGAAGTCTTTAAGCTCTTACAGGTCTGATCTTAGCAATTATCGATCTATCGAGTTAGTTAATATGGATGTCCTGAATCATATCTAATGTGACCGTCTCGGCTAGCATAATATCATTGAGATCCTCAGGATAGTACGTAGACACGAAGTTCGTATTACGAATGGAATGCATCTTCGAGCAGAAATACATTGTTGGTCGATCCTCCCATATAGTTAACCGTTGACTGTTGACGGCCCATATTCTCGCAAGTGAAAGAGATGAGTGTCCGACGTTTGAGCAGTATCATCCCAAGAGGATGAAATACTGTCATCATCACCATAGTCAACTTCTTCGTTACCGTACATACCAACACGACTCTGTTGATAATCTCAGGAGAGAGATGGAAAAAACTTAACTCCATCACTTTTGGGACTTCGCCCTGAACTACTTCAACCGTTTCATGATGAACAACGAAGTATCAAATTCTCAAGACAGCAAGATTGTTCTAGAGAGCGAATGAT
>NW_003204936.1:0-1085 GCF_000006405.1 Perkinsus marinus ATCC 50983 | reverse complement strand
CAATCAAATTGAAACCATCGGAACCGTTCGTTGAGCATTCTATGCTCCTCATGTGATAAGTGACGGCACATGAAAAAGCCAGGAACGGTCACTATAATTGGCGCATCATCCCAGTAAATCTCGTCGGCCTTACTGCTCGTTTTTGGTACTGGCACAACAAGTGGCACCCTCCCTTCCAGTAAGCACAAGCAGTCCGAGATGCCGAAGCCTGCTTGGTTTGGGTACACCCGAAAGTCGTCAATGACGATCACTTCTGGCCGGTACTCGATCAGGACCGCTAGGGGGTAGCTGCCAGAACTCAATCCGGAGACACGGTAGATGTCACCTAGATGCTTAGCTAGGAACGTTTTGCCACAGCCTGAAGGTCCTGCGAGAGCGATGTTAAGGTTTCGACTTCTGCCGCCATTGAGCATAGATACAACAGCATCACAGAAAGTCTGAGGTGATATGTTGTTTCGAGCCAGTATACTGCTCAAAGCATCTTCCGTAACCCCTTTGCACGCACACACACCCAGGGTGTCTGCGTCACGAAGCAGCTGGACGCGTGGTTTACCAGCTCTATCCAACCGATCCTGGGCCGTCTCTAGCGCCCAGATCTTCTTAAGCATAGCATCCGGTGTGTCACGACTGTCGAGGATGAAATTCTTGACATTTTTCTCTTTGTTGGCGTGAGAAAGAAACTCGTCGACTGTTCGTAGTTTTTTATTCACCACCCACGGTGCTAGATCGGATAGTCTACGAATTTTGGAACCCTCACCAGACCCATTAGTAGCATCGGCCGTAAGAACATCTCTCTGCAGTGGCTGGTGTGGTAGAGCAGGGTGTCCTTCACTCAAGAAAGGAGCTGGATCCAGCTTAGCACAGTATTGGTAAGCTGCTATATATGATTTGAAGGACCGAAAATTCACTATAACGTGTCGTTTTGAGAGCCACTGAGATATTCTGCGCCATCTGTGCCGTCTTGAACATCGCGTGGCAGCATGAAAGTGAACAGATATACCATCAGAGTGCGTTTCGGAGGCTACACACAAATATACTAAAGGCACATTATGTTGGTCAAAGGCCGATCGTAATAAATCACCAAA
>NW_003203872.1:0-1134 GCF_000006405.1 Perkinsus marinus ATCC 50983 | reverse complement strand
CCCCGGTTCAATCCGGATAGCGACTTTGATATGCATCGAGTTGTATGCTTCTCGAAGGGGTTTAGTGATAGGTGATCCACGTCGACCGACAGCGGCCCATACTTCTTCGGGTCGCTATCGTCTAGTGGTTAGGACGTCACGTTGTGGCCGTGACAACCCCGGTCCAAATCCGGGTAGTGACTTTGTTATGCATCGAGTTGTACGCTTTTCGAAGGGGTTTAGTGATAGGTGATCCACGTCGACCGACAGCGGCCCATACTACTTTGGGTCGCTATCGTCTAGTGGTTAGGACGTCACGTTGTGGCCGTGACAACCCCGGTTCAAATCCGGGTAGTGACTTTGATATGTATCAAATTGTACGCTTCTTGAAGAGATTTGGCGATAGGTGATCCATGTGGACCGACAACGGGCCACATTTTTGAGTCGTTATCGTCTAGTGGTTAAGACGTCACGTTGTGGCCGTGACAACCCCGGTTCAAATCCGGGTAGTGACTTTGACATGTATCAAATTGTACGTTTCTTGAAGAGGTTTAGTTATAGGTGATCCACGTCGACGGACAGCAGCTCACATTTCTTTGAGTCGCTATTGTCTAGTGGTTAGGACGTTACGTTGGGGCCGTGACAACCCCGGTTCAAATTTGGGTAGTAACTTTAATATGTATCACATTGTACGCTTCTTGAAGAGGTTTAGTCATAGGTGATCCACGTCGACCGACAACGGCTTATGCTTGTTTGAGTCGCTATCGTCTAGTGGTTAGGACGTCACGTTGTGGCCGTGACAACCCCGGTTCAAATCCGGGTAGTGACTTTGATATGTATCAAATTGTACGCTTCTTGAAGAGATTTGGCGATAGGTGATCCATGTGGACCGACAACGGCCCACATTTTTGGGTCGGTATCGTCTAGTGGTTAGGACGTCACGTTGTGGCCGTGACAACCCCGGTTCAAATCCGGGTAGTGACTTTGACATGTATCAAATTGTACGCTTCTTGAAGAGGTTTAGCGATAGGTGATCCATGTGGACCGACAACGGCCCACATTTTTGGGTCGGTATCGTCTAGTGGTTAGGACGTCACGTTGTGGCCGTGACAACCCCGGTTCAAATTCGGGTAGTGACTTTGACATGTATCAAAT
>NW_003210056.1:0-5946 GCF_000006405.1 Perkinsus marinus ATCC 50983 | reverse complement strand
CTCCTGGAGGAGTCTTTACGGTTCGGGAGGGAAGCGGTCAGACCCTCTCGGAATTCCGCGCTACTTCCAGACCCTATCTAACCAGCGAGCTTGGGGCGATGTCCATGCGTTCTTTTGGCTGTGTAAATTCGTGGACACTTCTCTATGGATGAACATATCCCTAGCTCAGGGCCAGAAGATTCTATGTGATCCCTTATGCCGGTCTTCTTACACCGATGCAGTGAAGGTCGTATGGTCAGCCTTGGAGAGGCTCAGCGGACGCGAGAAGGAGAGGGAATCCCTGTTGAGCGAAGGCCAGAGACTCGCACAACAGCCGGGAGAAGCCGTCATGGCCTTCCTCTATCGGGTCAACAGATACAAGCAGAAGTGCGAGTTTGCAGGTGTTACTGCGGATACTGCCCACTGGCTCTCCTTGGCCAGAGTAGGCATGAGGGACGAGCTCTCGAAGAAGCTCAGTTATTTGGTGAATGTCGGGAAGCCGGAGGTATCGTGGGACGAGTGGCTCGTTTCGATGGAGCGCATGGCTCCAGCATCGGGGTCGCCATCAGTTCGCTGTGTGGAGGCACACCAGGCGGTGGCCAGCTCTGAGGTTCAGGCGGTTCAGCCTTCAGGAACCAACACCAAAAAAAGTGGCTTTCGAGGTCGCTGCTTTTCTTGCAACCAAGTGGGACATATGAAGAGGGAGTGTCCCAATAGGCGACAGTATCGTGGACAGTTCGCGAAGGAAGCCATGGCTGCGGAGGGTATCGAGGAGGTCGAGGATGGGAGACAGTCCAAGCCGGAAGCCGACGTGACATCATCGGGACAGGCGGAGGCCCAAGGGTCTGGGACTGCCATCAAAATCTCCAGCACTGCCTTTGCTGTCGATTGTTACTCAGCGGTATCAAGGGTTAACTCATTCGCCTTAGGGGGCGAGGATGAGATTCCCCAGGTCACGCTTGGTTTTGGGTCGATCCATCATAGCGCTCTGTTAGACACGGGGTCTTCCTGCTCGCTAATATCGGCGTCTTTAGTCACAGAGCTCGAGGGGCTAGACTGTGTGGTGCGCACTGGTGTTCCTGCGGTGATAATACGTTATGCCAACGGCCAGGAGGAGCGAGCTATGGGCGAGGCCATCATTCGCACGGTCATGAGCGGTAGCGAATGTTTCCTGCCATTTCTCATCGTTCCAAAACTAGGGAGGGATGGAGGTATCATTCTTGGGCGCCGAGCACTGAGATTACTGGGAATGTGCATCCAGTTCTCTCAAGACGCTCCCAAGGAGAGGGAAAAATTGAGAAAAGCTTTCTCCTCTTTCTCCAGTCCTACAGATGGAGGGAGGGAACTGACACCGGCAGAAGAGGGAGAGCTATGCGCTCGCATCGATTGCTACTCCTCTACTGGCGAACTTTATATCGCTGACGACCCGGCGCTCGACCTGGCAGGTAGTCGTTCGTCCGCAGGATCTCAAGAGGAAGTCTGCCGAGATGCTCTGGACATCAAGGTCGGCGAGTCGCTCGATCGGGTCAGAGAGGAGTTGGCTGGTCGCAACCTATCGGAGCTATCCTCTGAAGACGTCGTTGGTAGATTGCTAAGTGCAGTCGAGCAGGGTGGCCCTTTACCATTATCGGATGGGTATACCCTGCGGTTGGTGCCTGGGAGCGTTGACGGTCGCGATTTCGAAGGCCAGAAGTTTCAGTTTGTGACGAGATGGCATCTGACAGAGCCATCTAAGGAAACCAAGGGATTCTGGTCCAGTGAGGGTATGTTGCGGCGCTTATCGGAGACCGAGCTGGAGGAGTTCGAGGCTCACTGTGAGGAGTATTGCAAGAACGGCTGGTGGGTGCCAGAACAAGAGGCATCAAATCACTCGGATGTGAAGTGCCCATATGGGACAATTTTTCCGGTGAGGCAGGCGACTGACGATGCTCAGGTAGCGGAAGCCAAGGCTGTTTGTAAGACAACGAAGACAAGGCCCGTCGCGGACTTGCGATCCATCAACTCTATCAGTCCGAGGGTCAGCAATGAGCAGAGCACAACGGCCGAAGCGGTCAGGGCGCTGAGAAGCTCGCTGAAGGAGGGAGACTCCGTTCGCCAGTACGATCTCAGCCGCGCTTTTTACTGCATAGGCATAGAGCCTACTCTTTCCCACGGTGAGACTGTCCCTCTACGTTTGGCAGTCGGTCGGAAGCGTTTCGAATGCAGGAGGCTTGCCTTTGGCCTAGCCTGCGGGCCCATTGTTCTCCGAGGGAGCCAGCGTATTCTGGTCAAGATAGTCCACGCGGCGCGCTCTATCTTGGGACACTCCGGTGAGGTCTCCATCGAGCCAGTGATGGACGATTTCCTCATTTGGGGAGACCCACAATCCGTCGAGTCTGTCGAAGGACTTCTCTTGCTGGCCTGGAAAATCTCAGGATTCCAGTGCCCAGATAGCAAAAGAACGTCTTGGGGAACCACGCCTTCTCGGTGGCTTGGCAGTCATTGGGTCTGGAATGGGCAGTTCCTACAACTTCAACGTCCGGATGCAGCTGTTGTTGATGGCGAAAGTGCCGACCACCTCACCAAGCGACGTGTCTTCCAGATGGCCGGCAAGTACACGGAGATCTCTGGCGGCGTGAACGAGAGTCTTGCTCGTGCCCATGCAGACTGCGCCCGCGTTCTGGCCAGTGCGGCTTCTACTTGGGATGACCTAGTGTCTGGGAATGAGTGGTCTAAGCCCTGCCTGGTGCATCTTGGGCTAGCCCGCCAATACTGGGAGGCTGCCGCGGTGGAGGATAAGGAGCTGATGCTCTTCAGAGGCATAAAGTGCGTCACGGCTGAAGTTGACGCCTCTGCTGCTGGATATGGCTTCTTCTGGAAAGATTCCGAGTCGGGGCGAGTCATCTACTCGGAGGCTAAGGTTCAGAGCAAGTCTATGGCCATAGGATCTTGGCACTGCAACCGTAGGGAGCTGTTTGCCATTGCGGCGTGTCTACGAAAGCTCGACGAGGCATCCGTGTTGTTCAAGGACCTTTGTCGCATTGAGGTGCTCACTGATAGTCGTGTTGCCGTCAGCCAAGCTGATCCTTGGCATGTTCCTGCGTGTAAAAGCATAGAGAAGCGTGCAATCATGCGCCTTCGTGGAGTTATCGTGGAGGTGGCTCACGCCTTCGCATGCTCCAAGCCTGCGGTAACGGTCGTCTTTGCTCATCTGCCCGGTAAGCATAATACTATTGCTGACGCTCTCTCTCGAGTTGCGCTCAGTCTGAAGTATTTTAAGGTTATGGATGAGGACTCTGCTGTGTCGGTGGTGACAGCTTCCTGTTCGGCCGCGGATGTGCACTCTTGGCTCTCTACCAAGCAAGCAGGAGTGCACTCGGTTCTGGCTTTTCGTCGCTGGGTAGAATTGCGCTCTCTATTCCGAGCATGGCGGGGTGACTCTCCTCCTACGGTTGTCCAACCTTCCTTATTCAGGGAGTTCCTGACCATTCAACAGGATAAGGATGGATTTTGTTCGAAGATTGTCACCCATTTAGATGATCAGGGGCGTTCTCTGGTGCCGGGCTTACCCTACGCCTTCGAGCTCCGGGACGGGCTGCTCTATCGAGTTCGTCCGAATGTTCCTATTGATGAGGGACCACGTAAGCAGTTGGTTATACCACACCACCTGATCATGGACTTTGCACAAGCTGTACACCGAGAGTCTGGTCACTCTGGCTTGACGTCTACCTTAGCTGCATTATATAGTGTAGCTTGGGCTCCAGGGTTGCGGAAGCTCGTCCGTAAGGCTCTGCGCGGTTGCCTCAGCTGTGCCCTGACTCGCGATAATGGTACCCGAGCACAGATTTCCTATGGTGCAAGCAGGATACCCTTGGCCCCGTTCGACTGTGTGGGCATCGACCTGTACGGGCCCATTCGTCGGCCCTGTGGTGCGGGCACCGATACTCGATTCCCGCAAGGGGGCGATGAGGATGAGACTAGCCAGAAGGACGGCCAACAGGTGTTGAGTGTTATCGATAGATTAACCGGCTATTGTTCCTTCTATCTCCTCGACAACGGCCGAGCCAAGGGCATTGCTGATACTTTAGAGGCTCACTTTTGGCGTTTCGGGAAGTGGCCTCGAGAGCTCTGGTGTGACAATGCTAAGAGTTTTGTCGAAGCCACTCCGCTAGTCAGTTTCCTGCTGATGATTGGATGTCAGCTGAAGACCATCCCCGCCTATACGCCACAGTGTGGATTTTGGGAGAGAAGGCATAGAGAGGTCTCAGAGACTCTACGCTCCTGTCTTCATGTTCATCCACAGGCCAGCTGGCGTTGGCTTATCACGATTGCTGAGGCGAGAGCCAATTCCGTTAGTGGTGCTCATGAGAGGCTTTTTGGCTGGAAACCTCAGAGTCCAGTGGTGGGAGCTCTGTCTGCCGAGATAGCTGGCCCCCTAAAGGTGCCCCGAAATTTTCGTGGTGGTGAACAGGCGGCCAAAGCCGAAGCTAGAGCTCGCGCCAGGCAGCGTGACGACATTCTGCAGGTCTTCGCAGAGGAGTGGTTGCAGGCCCGCGAGAGTCTTGCTTCCGAGTTCACAGCCAAGATTCACAAGCGAGGAGGTTCTGCCGAAGTCAAGGTTGGCGACCAGGTTATTCTCTTCAAACCTGGAAATATTAAGGGATTGAAGTTGTCCCCTAGGGCTACAGGCCCTTACGAGGTCATGAAGAAGGTGAGTAGTCAATGTTATGAGATTCGTCTGGGTACTAGAGGCTCTAGCTCTAAGCCTCCGAGGTCTTGGATGGTCCATGCATCCAGGATTCGTAAGTTCGAGCCCGTCGGCGAGGGCCCAGCTGATTCTGCGGTCGATCCCTATGCTTCTGAGTCGTCGGATAATATCTGCCCTAGCTGCAGGGAAGCCCATGTCGGTACACTCGTCTGTTGTGACGGTTGCGATCGTTGGTTCCACGTGGACTGTACGGATTACGATGGTCAACAACAATTTTGGTACTGTAACTTCTGTGGCGCGGCACGAGAGTGATCTTTCTTCTTTACACTCTCGTGAGGGGGCGATATTGTGGTAGAATGTCGAAGTCTCGTCATCGATTACTAGGGCGTGCTCATTTTCTGTCGCGGAGCACGTGTCCCCCATAAGTCTTAGCTCAAGATCTTTCGTTATCACTATGTCATCCGTATTGAGCTCACAAGGAAGTGTTGTGTCTGACAGTCGGAAATCTCAGCTAGAGCTGCCGGAACTCCTACAAATACAATCCGGGCCACTGCATGATGTCTTGATAATGAGTGTATAAGTGTTCATCTGTCCAAGTTGTGTTGGAAACGTTGCGTCGTAACATCACGAAAGCATCGACGCTATACCCCAATACGAAACCTATTGACAGTGCATCAGAGATATCTGAGTGGTTCCGAGATTGATGAGCGAGGGCGGGCAAGCCGCACCACAATGATCCTCTTACCAACTAGCATGAGCCCATGTTGGTTCTCCAGTGTCTGAACTCCGATTGCTGATACGCTGACAATTCTGTTGATAGTGAGTTGAAATACAGAGGTTGGGTATCCTAGAACCTCTGATGTACACCCTCCACATATTAGTATGAGAGTGAAACATGGAGGGATACCATTATGAACGATTCTCATTCTGTTGATGTATAGCATTAGATCAGGAGCGGAGTTATAGATATACTCCCCGAGTAAAAGTTGGTATTTTGAGGCGAAATTTTAACACGTGTATGCTAAGAATATGTGGAGAAAAGTTCTTACCAGTCCTCGACCTCTCACTAACTACGAAGAGCTAGGCCCTTCTGAAACTTGAAGGTCATATCAGGTAAAGCATAAGTACATACCTCCCTGAGCCGCAAGATGATACTCGTTGTGGTGACTGTCCACGAGTCGAAAAACCGGATATGCTAAGAATATGTGGAGGGGTGTATCCTTGACAACTCAATGTATTCTTATCAAACTTGACATGTGTGACACCGACCAAGCATCAGG
>NW_003211041.1:0-1041 GCF_000006405.1 Perkinsus marinus ATCC 50983 | reverse complement strand
TCGACGGTCGACCTGTATGGTAGGCTCCGATCCCGGCAGTCGGCTCTGGAGAGCCTCCGCTGCGGGGGCTCGTCGCTACTACGCGTGTCAAGGCTTGAGCACGATAGGCTGAAGTATTTTGCAGTACTTGCATGAATGATAGGCACACGTCGCAGGTCAACTACCACCAAGCACTGCATGCAATGTGACCAGTATAGAGGTGGAGGTGTAGGAAACGAGCTTTAACTATCTGCCTCATGTCCGGAGCAGCTGGCAGCTCTAATGCAAAAGATGCCGCGCCACAGCATTAGATCACTGGTGCCATACATGCTACGCACTAAAATGTTAGTACTTGTTAATGTTAATCACAGTACGCAACGAACAAGGAGTAATAAACACACGATATGGACCATATCATATGGTGCGCCACAATATGTAGAAAATGCAAGTTCACGTAAGTAAGCAAGATTGAGTTGAACGCACCTTATGTGAAAAACCAGGATGTGAACTGTGAAACAAACTAGCGTAGTGTGGATAGTAAAGAGCCCGCAGTAATTCATGCGAAAATGATTCAAATCGAACTGGTCAATAAAAACTTTGCATTTTTGCAGCCGTCGTCAGGCCATTAGTTGTCGCTTGTCGCGTCTGGGGTTTTGTCGCTCGCCCAGTGGGTCCCTCCCCACGGTGGCTCGCGGATCTGTCGATCCCCAAGAGGGTTGTTCCACCGAGTGACAAACATACCAAGAATTACGCATAACATGGACGAATGTTGGGGATGTGCTAAACAATCTCATCTACTTCGGATTTTCTAATCTCTAACAAGGTCGCATTAACTCCTTCTTGATCAACTACCTTGTAAACAGAATCCTTGTAGTAAGCAGAGGCGTGACCAACACCAGGAGCTTGGTTTGGACCGGAAATCTTCACTTCACTACCGAGTGATACCTTGAGGGATCGTGGCGCATAGCGTCGAGGCAACTCGCGCTCAGAGCGAGCGACATCAAATTCCTCCTTTAGATCATCCCCGAACTTATTACAAGCCTTGGTAGACAACCGAACCGC
>NW_003213593.1:0-990 GCF_000006405.1 Perkinsus marinus ATCC 50983 | reverse complement strand
AACACTATGTAATGGAGGCCCCTCTATGAGGAGCAAGAGTTTTGTGATCTATTCAGCGTCTCGAATGCGAAATCATGTGTGCCGTTAAGTCAGTGTTGCGCGTAGTGACGAGATAGTGGGGTAAATCTCAAACTCATTGGTCTCGTGGCCTAATGGATAAGGCGTTGGTCTTCGGAACCAAAGACTATGGGTTCGAGTCCCATCGAGATCGCTTCTACGCCGGGAAGCGTCCATATACGGATGCCACTGGCCGTACAGATGTCGATGTTGATTGTATACCCTTGTGACTCGTCGGGATACATGCTGAGGCTAAGGGTACAAGAAGATTGTTGGTCTGCCAACGAACGATCTCCAATGAATTGACCTCATTCAGAACACTATGTAATGGGGGCCCCTCTATGAGGAGCAAGAGTTTTGTGATCTATTCAGCGTGTCGGATGCGAACTCATGTGTGCCGTTAAGTCGGTGTTGCGCATAGTGACCAGATAGTGGGATAAATCTCAAACTCGTTGGTCTCGTGGCCTAATGGATAAGGCGTTGGTCTTCGGAACCAAAGATTGTGGGTTCGAGTCCCACCAAGATCGTCTTCAAGCCGAAAAGTGCCTATACACGGATGCCACTGGCCGTACAGATGTCGATGTTGATTGTACACCCTTGTGACTCGTCGGAATACATGCCGAAGCTAACGGTACAAGAAGATTGTTGGTCTGCCAACAAGCGATCTCTAATAAATTGACCCCTTTAAGAACACTATGTAATGGAGGCCCCTCTATGAGGAGCGAGAGTTTTGCGATCTATTCAGCGTCTCGAATGCGAAATCATGTGTGCCGTTAAGTCAGTGTTGCGCGTAGTGACGAGATAGTAAGGTAAATCTCAAATTCATTGGTCTCGTGACCTAATGGGTAAGGCGTTGGTCTTCGGAACCAAAGACTATGGGTTCGAGTCCCATCGAGATCGCCTCTACGCCGGGAAGCGCCCACATACGGATGC
>NW_003206901.1:0-818 GCF_000006405.1 Perkinsus marinus ATCC 50983 | reverse complement strand
AAAAAGGTCAATTTTAAGTAAAATTCACTTAAATTTCACTTAAATTCACTTAAATGGAATGCGCAGATTTAGACCATTTTGGTGACATCTCCAAATGACGTACCACATATGGTCCACTGTAACACCCCATCCTCAGAAGCATACCCATATGGTTGAAATCGAGCCACATGGCCTACATCAACTTTTATACCCACCTGCAAGTCAATTTCGCCCATGTGCGAAATTGATGTGCAGCTTTCGCGAGCATCTTTGACCAAACGTGCACATCGATTTCGCGCATCCCCCTCCACCCCTTGGACAATGTTATAAACTATGTTCACTCGTCTCTCTATTGAACTACTGGGCTGTGATGTGGGCTAGCATTGGGTGCTTCACAATACAAGTGAAAAGTGGAACAATGTCCAAGGAGGTGGGGAGGGGGGAACTAGCAAAATGTGCGACTTTTGCAAAAAGCCAGCAGCACCCTAAGGACTTCCCGGGCGGTCCCCCACCCCAGTACTATCCGGGCCTTGCGCCGCTTAACTTCGGAGTTCGGATGGGATCCGGTGTATTCGACGCAGTATGGCCGCTGGCGATCATAAAGTCGACCAAAAAGCCAAGTTACCCCCAACCGCGCACACCCAAATTTGGACAAGTCGAGGATTTTCAACCCATAAGGTGTAATCCTCCATCCAACTTCAAACCCTCACCAGGACACTATACCGCGATCCAGCTCTACCGTGCCCCACACCAGAGCTCTCAGAAGCTCTTGAGTGTGGAGTAATCCGCCTTTTTAAATCGAGTCCGTAGATGGAAATAGAATAGGAGGAGACAAATCG
>NW_003215047.1:0-1103 GCF_000006405.1 Perkinsus marinus ATCC 50983 | reverse complement strand
CAACTTCTCAAACTGATGGATTCGGTATAGTCCCCAGGTCTCCTTACCGTGGGAACCCGCCTCCTTACGGAAACAGGTAGAAATACTGAAGGGCATGTCATTGCAACTTTCAAGAGTATCAATTACCCAGCATAACGTAGAGGGAGTTGGTCCTCGTCGATCCACTCTTTACGGTGGTAGGCCGAGATAGGTTGCTCGGAAGTGGCGATGAGGTAGTACTCCCCATCGTTCTCCTTGAGGCCCTTCTCCTCCTTCTTCTGCTGGGAGTTCTCGCTGACCTGACCAGAACTACTCCTGAGCCCCTGAGGGCATCACCCTCACCTTATAAAGTTGCTCATCGAAGTCGCCCAACTCGGCGGTCTCAGCCATGATGTCCTTCTTCATAAAGAAGGGAGGTTGGAGGGCGGTGTAACCCCTACACGACAAACGAGCTCCAACAGTATTCACCAGAGCAGCCTCTACTACTTCTTAACAAGCAGGCTCATACCGTAGTTGATGAGGGCCATATTGAGAAGGACCCCAACACCACGGAGGAAGTATCCACGATGACCAACGATATTAATGCCGCGCTCCTGGTCCATAGCACCGAGCATGTACATAATCTGGTGATGGTAGAGGTGACCAGGGGTCTTCCCATCGACGAGGATTTGTCTACGAATAACAAAGAGACTCGACTACTCAATGCATCGATGGTATAGTACCTAGGCTGACCCCACTTCTTGTACACCTCGTTGTTGTCCTCATCATTGCCGACAGGCACATCAGGAAGGATGATATTCCCGATAGAGTGTACAGCCTAGAGAACATCAACACCTTCATCATCACCATTCTTACACACTCGATATTACAGCATCACGAGACTTGGCAACTTCAGCAACGAGCTTCTCCTGCTCCTGAATTTTCTTCTCGCCCTCAGCCTTGCGAACGAGTTCCTCAGTGCAAGGGTCCTTACCCTTAGAGGCCTTCTTTTTCTGAGTAATCTCCTTTTGAATCTGATAGTATACACGATGGTCACTCCTGAACCTCTTCTGCATCTACCACGGTCAACCTGAAGATACCCTCAATACCTTGCCTAGTTCCTCACGGAGCTTGTCAAGAGCGAA
>NW_003203395.1:0-1876 GCF_000006405.1 Perkinsus marinus ATCC 50983 | reverse complement strand
CCGAGACTGTCCTAATCGGTATAGGAGTAGGAAGTTGGAAGTGGGAGATTGTTTGTTAATCACTACAGCAACTCTCGTTATGCTCGGTTACTGTGAGCTTCGTCTATGGCCATGGCTTTCGAAGTCTCGCGGTTCATCAAGGTTTGCATAGCCTACTTGGGGTTGGCTTGAGTAATATTGGTATGTCGTTAGTTCCGATAGTGATAGTGAACCAGGAGATCACCATGAACACAACACTTTCGGGAGCTGTGAAATGGGAACCTATCTTTGGTAGACTACAACGACTTGACGACTAGTACCACCGACGACCTCCGGAAAAATTGGAGCCGAAGAACCTTGGGCCTCAAGATATGATCAGGCGAGCTGAAAGCCTCGTTGTCTAGTTCGCTGGACGACCTATGAGGATGAAGCAGATAAATACTTCAAGTAAGCACATTGACACTACGTCAAATTCATCCGCAGAACACTGGGCGATTCTCCGGACAATCCTCGGAGATTCCAAAGTAGCATAGACTGTTATTCGGGCGGTAGTAACTGGAATACAACGAATAGGTGCATCAAAAGCTAGCAGTATGAAAGGGGGAATTATGGTGGCTGAACTTACAATCCCTGGCATACATTAACGCCATCTTCAGGAGGACCGAATGGTTTGCAGTACGAGCCCTTGTCTCCACACAAATTTGCATCAGGTGGCCCGCAAAGGGATTGGCAAAATTGCTAATCAATTGGTCACAAAGCAACGCCACAGCTGAAACTTACATCGTCGGTTTGATTGTCAGCAATGTTAGCGCTACTGGCACTAATCGCACCAGCTGACCCTTTGTTGACGGATATTGCCTCTAGGAGACTGCCTGCGGTAACGAACAGAGGAAGAAGGCGGTTCATGATCATATACTGCTGAAACGAGAAGCTTTGTGAGACAGGACCTCGGCTATGCGAGCTGGCCAACACATACGTGTGAACATGCGCTCCGGAAATTAGCGTCGCATCATGTGACGCCATGTGACTCGCATGGCGCATCTACCATCTCAGACGATTCGTCTGAGATGCCCAGGTCCGTGAACAATTCGTCTGCTTGTAACTGCTGGATCGATCGATCAACATCACTGCTAGTGACCAAGCACTGCTTGGCAGGCAGTTATGAGATCGATCATGGAGTCTCATGGAGCTTGGATTACGGTTGCTTGCAAGAATCCCTGCTCTGTCGAAAACCCGGACCCATCGACCCTAACATGAAGCACGCATGCACGGGTACGCCAGAGTGAGAAAACATCAGGGACAACGGATGGCGCCTTCCTTGGTGAGGAGGTCTCATCACTTCGGGCACTGAAATGAAGAGAGACTCTCGCATGATACTCAGCCAGTACGAGGGATCAACTGCAACTAAGTCGACCCCTGAAATGCGATCTTGAGCATCTACGAGAGCTGAACTGGATCCCTCAACTCAGCTCCCCATTTGACGGTGGGCATCCAGTGACTGTTCCCGGGACAGTGTCCCGGACCTGAGATGACTAGGATCGGGTTGTCTCTCAAGTAACTGGCTAGCTTGTGAACTGTTGGCGCTGTTAGAGCCCTGTGAGTTGGAGTTCAAGTTAGAGGACTTCCCGGGAACACGACGCGCAGGAGGCATGGGGAAGTCGGGACGAAGAAGACAGAAGTTGGACCAACCGATGATCAATGAACTTAGCGCAGCACGCATGTGCATAGCGTTCCTGCGTGAAGATACTTCGCCGATGGAGAGTGTCTCTCTACTATGAGAATAACATGGGGATAGACTAGAAATAAAGGAGAATACAACGCTCACTTGACTACGAAGCTTTTGCCATCGCAGACTACAACACTAGCAAAACGTCATTGAACTGCTGACCACTCTGAT
>NW_003207788.1:0-931 GCF_000006405.1 Perkinsus marinus ATCC 50983 | reverse complement strand
TGAGGGACGCGAGGGTGAGTGTTGCAACTTTGTATGTATGGCGCTACCGATGAGGGACAGATACTCCTCCAGAATGTGAGAAGACTAAGGTTGGGGAGTTCGCGGTGACGGGAGTAACCCAGGTGAGCAGTACAGACTTAGTACTCGTTATGTTGTTTACAAGGAGGATCGTGAGGAGGAAGGGCCGGTTAGGGTAGCAGAGAAGAGCCCTCCACAAGCGCCTCTCCAGGCCGCCGAGGTGGGAGACCTTCCGCCCCATTTGCGACTGTAATGCTGAGTAGGTGTTGCAGAGGAGCTCTCCTGTAATCGACACAGTGAGATCAGCTAAAGGGAAGCCTCCTGGTGGTGACGGTGCTTTGTCACCTTTGAGCGTCCGCATGTCCGAGCTTGGACCAATCCAGAGTATGCAGCTCCACACTTGCGGTGTGGATGGAAATACACTGTCATCAGACTCTAATGAGGAGGAGCAGGAGGACAAGGAGAATGTGGCGATTGAGACTATTGTAGAGGAGGCGGCCGAGACGGAGGACGTAGCGAAGGTAGGTCGGAATCCCGGACTTACTCGATTGGAGGTGGTCTTGTCATCCTCATTCCCCACGAGCAAGGAGGCCTCTGCGTGTGGTAGGAACGGAGCCCCCTGAAACCGTCGAACTCTCAGCCGAAGATAACGCCGTTGAATCCCGGAGTAACACCATCGAAGATCGGCAAGCCCCGCAACCCTGGTGTTATACCCGGCGCCACACCTCTCACTATGTCGAAGCCTCACCGGGTGAGGCTTCCCTTAAGGACCTCTGTCGGTCAGCTTCTCCAACGTCGATCAGGTGCGCCAGCTTGCTGAAGCGTTCACGGCGAGTGCATGTGCGGCAGCTCAGTCGCCGAAGAAGCCCGTCGAGCTCTTCATCAAACCTCGGATCAAGAATCCTATCAGCTT
>NW_003207471.1:0-1034 GCF_000006405.1 Perkinsus marinus ATCC 50983 | reverse complement strand
ACTAGTGGTTCTGTGACTAGCACTACTACTGTTTCAACTAGTGATCCTGCGACTAGCACTACTCCGGTTTCAACTAGTGGTCCTGTGACTAGCGCTACTACGGCCTCAACTAGTGGTCCTGTGACTAGCACTACTACGGTTTCAACTAACGGTCCTGCGACTAGCACTGCTACTGTCTCAACTAGTGGTCCTGTGACTAGCACCACTACTGCCTCAACTAGTGGTCCTGTTACTAGCACTACTACTGTCTCAACTAGTGGTCCTGTCACTAGCACTACTACTGTCTCAACTAGTGGTCCTGTGACTAGCACTACTACTGTCTCAACTAGTGGTCCTGTGACTAGCACTACTACGGTTTCAACTAACGGTCCTGCGACTGGCACTACTACTGTCTCAACTAGTGGTCCTGTGACTAGCACTACTACATCCTCTTCATCTGGCCAGTGTTCGGGTGACTTCTGCGTTGCTGATAGGACGGCGTTCCCTAACCTCCTCCCGGTGGGCCAAATAACTACCGAGTCCTTCAGTTTCACTGACTATGGTGCATGGTACCTAGCTGGTTACTCTAGTGATGATGGTATCCGTATGCTTTGGAGACTCCAATGCAACCAATGGCTACCTGTTGCCGAGAAGACTATTTCTAATATCGAGGCTTCGGGCAACGATATGTTCGTGTTTGGCATCAGCGAGGGTGACGTTGGTGTTTTTTTTACCCGAAGAACAACAATGCTTATCGTATAATAGCTCAGGCGGATCCTTCCAAGGAGTATACTGGAGTCACCTTTTATCAACACTCGAATATTCTATATGTTACCGAAAAGGCTACTGGGCAGATTGCTCGGTTCACAGGTCACTACTACGGTTTCAACTAGTGGTCCTGTGACTAGCACTACTACATCCTCTTCATCTGGGCAGTGTTCGGGTGACCATTAGTACTGGTGACCATTACCATTAGAGTACTGTTACTTTAAAGTGATCGGCCTTCCATAGTCGGTATCGGCGAATTACCATTAGAGTACTGTTACTTTAAAGCG
>NW_003212693.1:0-1082 GCF_000006405.1 Perkinsus marinus ATCC 50983 | reverse complement strand
CTTGTGTCTGCGTACACTCCAAGAGTACGCCAATGCATAGCTGTTATGCGCTGTAGTCATATGCTATAGTTGCTCATTATACCTCTTTTAACTGAGTCACTCTGTGTGCGCCACTGTGATCCCAGCATTCTGACTCATCTTCTAGTGTAAGGAACTGAGACTGGTTTTCCTTGCACCATTCATCTTATTTGTACTATGCGCTTACACAGTGGTACGCATATACAATAGTCTTTTCACTTGAAATGTTCAAATTCACGTGGTGCTGCGTGCGTATGGCGCGCACACAAGTATCGTCGGAGCACTTTCACGGTAGATAGGAGATTGATTCGATGAATCGGGTTCTGAGAGCTTCGCCTATTAGTGTTACAATAATGCATGGCCATGACGTGTTCCATGGTATATGCGAACTCACGCTCTGGCGTAAAAAATTTTATATTTTTGTATTCAACTGGTGTCTTTGATTGCACACGCTCCATTTACCTGGAGCTTCTATCTCATGTTGGAGACTCCAACGCTCCACCGTGAAATGTTGTAGATGGCCTGCGTTCGATACATGGCTCAAGTGTTATAACGTTGTTGGTGTTGTTCAGTTCATACTGATCGTGTTTTCAATATGGAAAATGATGTATGAGGAGGTGGTAATATGGGCAGTGATATACGGACGATAATATGCTACACAAATGCACTCCATTTACATAGTGTGATACATCGTTGCTGAATATTCTCGAGAAGTTCGAGTTACACAATTCTCGTAACGGATTCCACACTTAATTGCGGTCAAGTGCGGTTAAATTGAACCTCATATTGCGGTTTTCGTTCAAGCCGGACGGCTCGCGAAAGCCGCCTCCTTTCCCCCTCACTAAAATACCCTTTGGCGGAGAGATCCGCGATTCGCCGACCGCGAACATTCGCCCTTGGAAACTTTTCTGCCACATGCTAGCTAACGAGCTTCTCTAGAGAGGTTTAAAATAGTGTATCTGATGGGACATACCGTATGTGAATTGATCACTGATCAGCAACTGAAATTTCCCGACTGAGGCCGATTCCCTTATTTTTCTGGCAGCAGGTCTACTCGATGTTAT
>NW_003207170.1:0-1722 GCF_000006405.1 Perkinsus marinus ATCC 50983 | reverse complement strand
ATTTATACTGTACATTGCTCGCTTAGTGTTACTGATCTGTGGGGAAGCTCCGATGGAATCAGAAATGGGAAACCAAGTGCAACAACAACATCAACAACAACCCAGTCTGCGACATATAGATGAGTTCGTTGGTGGTCTACAGTGCGCTGGTAGTATTACAATGGAAGAACATGCACATGGTGAATTGGTGAAAATTATAGGGAAATTTTCGTTGGTTTCTGTACACTTCTACCCGAATTCGTCTGTGAACTTATCAGTGTAGGGAACTCGGTTAAAGGAGGCGAGAATATGTATTTCAACTTCAGCGCTGGTAGTATTACTCACTGATTTTGAAATTCGTATGTGAGAAAAAGAGCATTTTTTCGAACTTTTCAACGTGTAGTTGACCATGTGTGTGTCGCCGTGGTATTACATTTTGTGTTCGTGCATGTTGGTTGACTCAGGCGAGCTCCTTGATCTCGAGTTGTATCCTGATGCTAAGGAGATCTCTGAATCAATGGCTGCGTTCCATGCGGTCAGACGCCACGTGGCTGCTCTCAATATTGGGATGAATGACAACAACGTTGGCTGTGTTGTGGTAGTAGTAGTAGTAGTAGTAGTAGTAGTAGTAGTAGTAGTAGTAGTAGTAGTAGTAGTAGTAGTAGTAGTAGACGTTGGCTGTGTTGTGGTAGTAGTAGTAGTAGTAGTAGTAGTAGTAGTAGTAGTAGTAGTAGTAGTAGTAGTAGTAGACGTTGGCTGTGTTGTAGTAGTAGTAGTAGTAGTAGTTATCAGTGGAGTTGGCTCTTTTCACAAAGACACTCTTAGGTTGGTGATGGCAGCACGCCGAGAACCGCAGCGCTCTTCGCGTATCGAACGAGTTGGCAGGTGTGGTCTATTGATCCCCAGCTAGACGCGAGTCGGTGAGCTACAGCAGAGGTATGGTTGTAGTGCAGATGAACTCTATCAGATACGAAGGGAAGGTGAATAGACTTCATTTGCTCGATAGGAAGATCGAGGACTGTCAACTCTTCAATGCTAATGTCAAGGTTTGGGTGATAGTATGTGTTCACGCGCATCTACGAAGTTTACAGGACGCAGTAAATTGCTGCATAGCCCCTGGGAAATCTGGAAAGTGAGAGAAAAAAATTTCGTAAAATTGATAATTTTATTTTTTTGGTAGACTAGCGCTGGTCGTGGCGATGCCATGCTGTAATAACTACTCTACGATGCTTCTCGATTGCAAGAAGAACGAGCTCGGGCCGATGGAAGAATATAAGGACTGGGGAATCATGTCGCCTCATAGGCTCATTCGAGTTTGGATGGCTTCCGAGTATGTGGTGAAGTCTACTGCTGCGAGCACTGTAGTGGACGAGAGTTTGCGGACCAGCACTGCGAGGAGTAAAGGAGGATCAGTAAGAGCACAGAGGAGCAGAAAGCGTCGAGAGCAGGAACAGTTGGGCGCTACGTATTCGGCGTGATAAACGTTAATAGAAACATGAAGTATGCTTTTTGTTGTCAATTCGAAGTGGCTTGAACGGGGAGGTGGTGTTGTTTGTCTTTAAAGAGATTATATACTACTTAGATTATATACTACTACTACTTATATTATATACTACTACTTATATTATATACTACTACTTATATTATATACTACTACTTAGATTATATACTACTACTTATATTATATACTACTACTTGGATTATATACTACTACTTATATTATATACTACTACTTATATTATA
>NW_003213306.1:0-1100 GCF_000006405.1 Perkinsus marinus ATCC 50983 | reverse complement strand
TTGCACCAGTCACGTTCCACCATTAGTCAGTCGAGTTTCTATCTTAGTCTAGGTTCTAGAGTACACAGCCACTCCGCCGCGAGGATATACAGTAAACTTGTGATGCAAGTAACCTTGAGAGATCAGGGACCGTGAAACTCGACTTCATGTAGCGTGGGATTCAACTCTATGCCTGTTTCTCGTAGCTCTAGTTTTGGAGTAGTACTTCATAATGCTTGCTGTATTCTGAATACAGTATTCAGAAACGACAAGGACTCTACCAATTAGTCCAGAATAAGGGCTCGACATTCGAATACTCCACAATATTCGAATGTCGAGAGGTTCGGACTCCGAACTTCGGAGCAGGTTCGGGAGATCACCGAGAGCGTAGCTTATTTGTCCTATCCTTGGAATATACCTGAGCTAGTGTCTGTCTGTCATGATTTTACGCCGTAATTTACGGCCTGTACTGTATGCCGCTATAAATAGCTATAAGAAACTCGAGGACCTGCGAACCAAGACACTTCTCTTGATGTTTGAATACCGCAAGGGTATTTGCGAGGGAAGTCGAAGGATCAATGAGCGTGAAACTCGTTTGTTCCACTCTTAACATATACCTAACTTTGTTTTTGCCCATCATAGGCAATGACCCGTCGTTTTATTCGCGATGCTTAGGCTCAAAGAATGATAACCGGGAGGCTCAGAGAATGATCCATGATAAAAGCGGCGCAGAATAGTGGGAGATGACGCATTACCCCTTGCCGACATGCTGGGCAGTGGCAAGGATGATAGACGTGAAAAAGCCACGCTTTGTCATCGCACTCGTGAAGAGGGTGTGAGAACATTTCCCTTAGAGCAGCGGTAGCTCGGTCCCAGTTTGGGTCTGGCATGAACGGTAATACCGTTACGGTAAGTTGTTGCAGGCACTCCACGGTTAGTTTGCTTCAGTGAATCACTGAATGGTGCTATTCGTGCAAGTGCGTGTATGGAAGGCATCGCATCGGCGCGCTTATGAGATTCGTTAGCTCCTCACTCTCCGCATCTTTGTATATCGCCTGCCTTAGTGCCCACGGTTGCCATTCTTTGTGTATTATGTCTGCTGTTGGATATACTCTGCTGGC
>NW_003200377.1:0-1282 GCF_000006405.1 Perkinsus marinus ATCC 50983 | reverse complement strand
TTCCTCCACACTCAAAATATCACTCTTCCTGTATCTACTGTAACCAAATCGCCCTTCCTGTGTTCGTTGAAGAATTTGTTGAATAATATAGGATATTGCATTCAACGCGTTTCTAGACCGGCAATAGCTCAGTTGGTAGAGCGTCCGACTGTAGATTTGTAGATATCGGATGGTCCCTGGTTCGATTCCGGGTTGCCGGATATATTATCCCGATTTCTAACTTTTGTAGAGGCCCTTCTTACGAGACAGCGATCGTCATGGCTGTTTCGCAGGCCCTCCTGCCACCACCTTTAACCGGCCGCGCCCTCACCCTAGTACAATGTTGGCCCGTGAAGAAGTGCTTCGTAGCTTCGGCTTCATGATCAACGAAGTGAGATCAAAGATGATCGAACGCTGGTCAACACTGTGCAGGGGTGAGGAGGGAATATAAATTTGAATGAGCCATCAATGCCGCAGGAGGAACACACCATACAGGGATGTTGCCACCGTTCTTAGGCTCATCACATAACGTCGACATTCCTTCGCAATGCTCTTAGGGTCAGCCGCCTGATGCGCTGAAATTCGCTCTGCCTACTGGCTCGGCATGGGAACAATCCATTGGCACGAACGGAGCTCATATCATCTGGTGACTGGTGACACAGAATTCCGAATAAAAGTAGAATACATCTACTGCTTCTGATCTCTTGTAATTGACGGCGTGTCACTCGTCGTCGATCTCGATATGTACGCCGTTTGGGGATCCGTACGAAGCCCAGCAAGTATGAGTTGAGCGAATGATCATGGTGACACGGACATCGGTAGTCTCGTCCATGTCTCAGTTCGTGTTCGAGAAGCGAAGGGACCCATGGACGAGTGTCATGTTTTAGGAGTGGATGCTTAGAGATATGCTGAGGTCTGGGAACAATCTATACGACTTTGATATTGTTTAGCCCGTCTAGCTCAGTCGGTAGAGCGCAAGGCTCTTAACCTTGTGGTCGTGGGTTCGAGCCCCACGGTGGGTGATATATTTATTGCTCTCGTAAAGTTCAATCCAAAGCCTGATGAATCCTGGTGTTCCAGTGGAGTTGGATCGTTTGTGGTGGTTTTTCTATGAATAGCGACTACCAATGACTTCTTGAGAGATTTGTAGCTGTTTAAAAAAATGGCTAAAACCTTAGATTGATTTTATTAGTGCTCCGCTAGCTCAGTAGGCAGAGCGTGTGGCTGTTAACCACAAGGTCGGTGGTTCGAACCCATCGTGGAGCGTTATCTAGACATATGTCAAACAAAGTTATACCGTTTT
>NW_003202095.1:0-1977 GCF_000006405.1 Perkinsus marinus ATCC 50983 | reverse complement strand
CTCCCAGGGAGGCCCTCCCTTCATACAACGGCCGCAACGCCCTCGCCTTACAGCGTCTGCTCAGTAGTCTCACTAGTCTCAGCCTTGCTAGCCCCTTGAAGGGGCCCCCTTCGGTCTTCTAATCGACATCCATAGGGGCCGCATCGGACTCCTCAGACGCCTACTCTACAAAACGTTGATCCCTCTCCCCCTTATCACCTGCCCACTACCGTATTTTCCCCCTAACCAGCTACACCAGAGTTCTCCAACGTCGGCTTGGCCACCACCGAGCCTCGGTGACCGAGGTCGTCTGAAAATGCAATATTCCTCAATTTTCGAGTTGTGACTGAGGTCATGCGTGGCCTTTCAGTGGAGTCGTAGAAGTCCGTCCACGAGATGGAGTAAAGTTCCAAATTTGATTCATAGTAAGTGCAAGTGGAGGAGACCAACAGTGGGAAGTTCACGAGGTTGTGCACTGATGGTCCAAGATGTGTAGCCTACACAGTGTAGGCGAGTCGTTGTTGCGCGTCGCAAAAAATGACTGTCATAGCTGCAGCCTGTCGGCTGTGGCATAGCTGAGGCTCACGCGCCCGCGTACTGCGATGTCCACAAATTATTTCTGATCCAATAATTCTTTCGGTCGTTACGAAGGCGAGTATAGTCACGGAAGGAGTATTCCATAATTCTCAATTTTTCCTCACACACGAATCGTCTGTGAGGAAAAATCGTCTGGCGACGAGTCATCTGAGACGGTGTCTGATGTACCATAGCATTATCTTGCTCTTCGGCCCAAAGACTTCGGATGAACTAGAACTTATGTTTACTCTCATCCTGTTGAGCGATGCTCGGAATAGATTGAGTCCGGAATAGCACGATGCTATTCCGGACTCCATATATTCCGCTTGTGCTTCCCGAGATTGTTTGGCTCCTGTCTGCTGCGTCGCTCCATTTTGTCGTCGTCTTGTGGGTCACCGCCTCGCCAGTCACCTTCTTTCACGTTATCCGGCAGGCCTGAGCCATCAGCCTAAGTCTGTGACCTATACAATAAACGATCCTATTTTTTGATAGTGACTCGCAGTATGCTGCACTGCCCACGCTCGTGTGGCCGAGTTGGTCAAATCATCACAACTGTGAGCATTATTATGATCATCATAATATGATGCCATAATACTCATGAACCTGAACTACATATTGCCATTATGCAAGTTAATAACTCGATATAATATATCGAGGTTTCGTCGATAATCGACATTAGGCGAATCATATATCATACATCTGTGGTTCTTATATTGTAGTGCCATCAAAGGGGTCTCTTGCAGTTTCTATTCCATGAGAAGCGGGCGACATCGCACGCCAACACGTTGTTAATATTGAACTCTCCCTCGTCGTTGACGGGAATAAACCGTTTCAGACTGAACTGATTACCATTGAGGTCTACAGTAAAGACACACTTGTGTAGTGGAGTGAGGAAAGACTTTGATATCAAATCTATCAGGAATTGAGGCTAAGATAGACAAAATAGACGGCCCGAATAGTGTTGAGTGCCTAAGTTGACTCCCAACTAAAGCTTGTCCAAGGCCCAGAAAAGCCTCTTCATATGCGTGCAACTCTGTAAGGGATAGATAATGGCTAGAGGGCACAAATAACTTCAAGAGTGCAAGGATAACCATTCCCAGTTACTTACACTAAAGAGATTAGCTACAGACACATAATGGCCAGAGGGCACAAATAACTTCAAGAGTGCAAGGATAACCATTCCCAGTTACTTACACTAAAGAGATTAGCTACAGACACATAATGCTCAACTACTGCCTGAACAGAGCATACAACAAGAGTAGGGCCATCGGCCCTGGGTCAAGAATACAAGAAGAGTAGGGCCATCAGCCCTGGGTCAAGAATACCGCTCACGAGTGAACACCCATGATTGTGTGTTGATCAAGTGCGGAAAGAGCAATACTTCCCTTGCTTTCCGCTATCTAGACAAAACCCAGGACAGTC
>NW_003199818.1:0-1514 GCF_000006405.1 Perkinsus marinus ATCC 50983 | reverse complement strand
GAAGTCATGATAAAGTCTACGCGAAGGAGCATCAGCCAAGTTAAATTGACTTCGTATACCACCAATCCACATCGAAATGACGATCTTTGCAGCTAAGAGCCAGAACGCGAGTCCCAGGCGATTGAGCGAAGGCGATTTGGACGAACCTTTCAAGATCATGTGTTCTACAAATGTAGCATCGATGAAGATCATCACACGATGATTACGGAGCATGGGACCAAATGTCGAGATTGCACAGAGGGTTGCACAACATTCTTGGAAGACTATGTTAGGTGGATCGGAACAAGAGATGGCCGAGAGAGACAAAGGTAAGGGTTCTGAGAAGTAGACATTTTTGTGGTGGAGACGAATAAGGCATGCTCCAAGTTGGAGCCTCCAAGACGGCAATCCCCATCGGCATCAGAGTATATGACAGCCGCAGGAAAGCTATGTAATGAGGATAACGTCAAGCATCGTCCATCAGAGAAGCTGCGTAAAAGAAAAAGCAATGATCGGAGACAATCGATGGCAGTGTGACTGGGAAGACGAACCGGACTTACGTCCAAAATGGATATGATCGTAAAGCACCCGAATGAAGGGTCTACCAGCACAGGAAGCAAAGGTGGAAGCAGCAAAATTTAACTTACCGCATAATTTCAAGGCTCGACCAAAAGGTAGAACTCCCGATGAGAGAATATTGACAAGAGAACCACAAATACGATGTAATTTTTCACGCGGAACAGAAAGAGAAACAGCTCGTTTGTAGACAGATATTTCGATGCCTAAAAGAACCATGGCATGAGAAGGTGAAGAACTTTTCGAAGTTTTTAATTTCCAGCCTAGAATAGAGTTCAAAAAGAGGAAGGAAGAGTAGGCTGAGTCGACAGTCGATACACCTTCGCCGCCAGAAAAATCATCGATATAGCTAACGACGATAGTGGAAAAATATGCCCTGGAGAGGAAGACCAATGCTTGTGATACTCGTAGGTAGTTCCAGACACTCGATCTGGCTCCAAAAGCCTGAGCGAAGTGTCTAAACAAATATAAATGCGGCGTAGACGGATTACGAATAGCGACAAGAGTAGAGAAAGTGTGTGGAGGAAACGACGCGACTTGCCGATAAGCACTCTAGCGATCAGCACTCCATATGCGGATCAAGATCATCAGGCCAGGAACCCGACAGAGCGTTGTACATCTGTGTAATCAAGTCAATGGTGGGTAGAGCCATGGGACGATCGAAGTATTGGCAATCGTTCAGACCCGACGCAGTGTAATCGTCACAGGGCCTCGTTTTGGAGACCTGGCGTACGGGAAATCTACGTGAAATCAAATAGTCAGTCGTATAACTGTCGCCGTCGATGGGACCAGCCATGGTGTGGTTATCGACCTCATCAATAGCCGCCCGCCACAAAGTGGCACCATCAGTGCTCGGAGACTCGCGTTGCAAACGTTGGTATATTGGGTCGTCCTTGAGAAAGCCCGTACGTAAAACAGTGTAAAGGTCAGTGTACGTCAATTTCTGGGAGACACCCTCA
>NW_003202893.1:0-722 GCF_000006405.1 Perkinsus marinus ATCC 50983 | reverse complement strand
TGAATTGTGAACACCACAATCTACTGCTCTCGAAAACGACAACATAATCGCTTCGCTCCGCTAGAAACAGCCGCGCGCGCCGATGACTTGGTGTTTTTCTTCATCGGTTGGCGTCACTATGGCGAGCAGCGCAGCGGTCATTACTCGTCGACTTATGTCAACTTCGACATCTGGTAAGATACCAGTAGCTTCCTCACAGGAACAGATCGACTTGTTGCATAAATCTAAAGTTATTCAAGTGAGACTACTACTACTACTACTACTACTACTACTACTACTACTACTACTACTACTACTACTACTACTACTACTACTACTACTACTACTACTATCATTGCTACTACTACTACTACTACTACTACTACTATCATTGCTACTACTACTACTACTACTACTACTATCATTGCTACTACTACTACTACTACTACTACTACTATCATTGCTACTACTACTACTACTACTACTACTACTACTACTATCATTGCTACTACTACTACTACTACTACTACTACTACTACTACTACTACTACTACTATCATTGCTACTACTACTACTACTACTACTACTACTACTACTACTACTACTACTACTACTACTACTACTACTACTACTACTACTATTATGTCAGGTATCCACCGATGATAAGGCTATTGGTCCTCTATCTAAGCTCGAGTCACACTTATGGGCCAACATCTCCAATAAAAGTACGCTATATTGTACTT
>NW_003206480.1:0-941 GCF_000006405.1 Perkinsus marinus ATCC 50983 | reverse complement strand
ATATTTCACGACTACTGCGTAGTGTGAATATCGCAAGTTTTTCACGGAGTTTTACACCAGTTAACGTAAAACTCCATTATGTTAGCTTATTATATCTCGAAACATACCTCCCTACACCACCAGATTATACTCGCCGTGTTGCCGGTGTGCGTAAAAGCCGAAAAACCGGATACTCGCCAAGAATATGTGGACGCGTGGATATGCTTCTTCTTCTTCTTCTTATATAACTTGGTCGCGGCACGACACGGTTGAGTTGGCCTTTTTGCCGCCAAAGTTGACCATTTATTATTAGACTAGATGTATGTGCTAAAATGTATATTGTATTCAAGCCTGCAACCTCGTATCTACGAAGCTGTAACTATATTTACATTTCTGTTGAATGTGTGAAATCTGATGCTACTTCTCATTGTAAAATGTAGTACATGTACCTTCTACTATCACATGCAGTATTCAACTGTAGTGGTCTCCTTTCCTTCCACCCACATCGGGTATGACATGTTTGCCACTAGGCCTTCGTGACGAAGGGGCATAAATTATAAATAAATACCTCACTGAGCCCATGGACTCAATCAATGAATTTTACATAGGTCCAGCCCGGTTCGATCCCCGGGTAGGACATTTCTCCATCATTAAAGTTTTTCGTGCATATCTCTTCGAGCTGTTCATATAATCGAGTTTTCCGATTTTTCCCAACACCTCCGCATATAGAGGAGTCGTTTGACCTGTCTGGTAGCCTCCTACGCTTCGTAGTTTTGCCAGAATAATCCTGCACGCACGCACAACGCGAGAGTGCCTGTTGTTGCGGTATATGCTCCGCTCGCTCCGCAATTCACTTTTACCCCAGGTCACTACGAGAATGATTATTCCTTAATAATGCCGATACAGTAATAGCAGTCGTGATACCATTATTTCGTAATATCAGCCTTCTTTTGTACACTCCT
>NW_003216055.1:0-1756 GCF_000006405.1 Perkinsus marinus ATCC 50983 | reverse complement strand
ATGCTCTCTGCTGTAGCACATACCCGACCTGACAGATCGCTAGCTAAAAGCTAGTGATTGAGATGGTAACAAACAGACGCTATGAAACTATTGCATGATCGGCAGCAAAACAACAGTACCGACCTTCATCTGTTCCTTAGCCATGATCAACACAAAATTAGAGCTTGGTAGGTAGATACTCATTGCATGGGTGTAAGCATTAACACAATCCACTTGACTGGATGGATGAACAACTTAGTTCGAGTTTCAGGGCTTAGCCGAAACCCTTAGACGAGGCAACGTAGTTCTTAGATTTCCTATCGAGTAGCCTCCTCGATAGGCTACCCGCCAGGTTAGGTCAAGCCTGAGCATAGATGGGCAGAATCACGTTACGGACCGTTACGCAAGTCCCGTACGGTACGGGCCGTACCGTAAAATTACGGCGCCGTAACGGGTCTTACGGAGATGCAGAGGACGAAACGAGGATTGATCATTCATGTCGCCTAAATCTACTTCACGTGAATGCGAATCCGTAGATAAGGCCGGCCTGGCAGTTCCGGGCCAGCCTGGGAGTAAGACGCACGGAATTTGCAAAGAATACGAGTGGCAAATGCGACCCGAATGTTACTCTCTCAGCGGTTCGGTTGAATCCGAGCCACGAAAAATGAGTTTAACAGCTATTTGAGCTACGGAAGAAGGCATTACAATTCTAAAAAAGCAGTTCAGCACCAACCGTAAAGTCGTCAGGCCTCTCCGTGACCGTAAGCTGCTTAAGTTATGCACGCTGTAACGTAAACCGTGGAAAACCTTACGCTGCCCATCTATAAGCCTGAGTTCATCTCGTGTTTCGTCCTCAGATACTTATGCATTATTATCATAGCGGTATGCGAAGCTATGTATACGTTTGAGATAGCTCATCTCAAATGAGTAATACCACGTTCTCTAAATATCTTTTATGTTTCCCTTTCAGATGCTCGTACGTTTCTCTGGAGACCCATCGGCATAAAACGCGGCATGGTTATGATCAAATATGACGCTATACATATGTTTGAGATGAGTAATGGAGCTCTTTTTATTCTGGTGAGAAATTTTGTTGTAAGCCTCAACTCGAAATCGGTTGGAAAATAAGGTCCTGAAGCAACATGAAGAATGGTTTGTGGTTCACAAGCTTTTCCCCATCGATTTTGGGGTTCACACTTGCTCTAAGCCCGACTTGACGATTCTCTTCTTTCCCTTTTTCTTTTTTCCCCTTTTTCCCCTCATTTTCTCCTTTTTCCACCCAGTCGTGCTCTAGCGGTATCACGTCTGCATCGCATGCCGAATGTCCCGAGTTCAATTCTCAGCAGGTCCATTATCAGAGATCAGTCGTTTCGATAAACTGTAGACCCCCATGAAACCTCTAATCTCCGAGTTGTGGCAGGGCGCGTGTCGACTCTCGAGTGCCATCTGGGCACTGCGGAGGATGACACGCAAGGTACACTGAGGTCACTCAGGGTAGTAAGCTTCTGTCGCCAGCCACTGAAGCTTGCTATCTGGAGTGCCCCTAGGACCTACATCGGAGACCTCGGTTAAAAAAATATCACGCTTAACACATACACTACTTCAAGTTGTCAAGACAGTCTGGTTTGTGTGACTAGCTTGGCAGCTTAAAGGACTCAGATTATCTTCTCGTGCCGGCAGCGATTGTGTCAATCGCTCTCCCAAACCAGGCTTCGCCGGAAGACAACTCTCTGGCACGGTTTCAACCGCGGAAAAGCTACGCTTTTCCTAAGCAGAA
>NW_003216373.1:0-1477 GCF_000006405.1 Perkinsus marinus ATCC 50983 | reverse complement strand
TTATCCTATCACAAAGAGCATCATCGTGATCCGCTATGAGTCCAGCACACTTGCTGCATGCCGAGTTAACGAGCGACTGCTCTGAAGGACGTCCAACCCTATGCACATTAAAGCGTCTCGCCTGTGTGTCGTTCGATATGCGATTAGAGACAATAGCGCATACTTAGCACGGGGGCTTCTTGTAGAGATACCGTCTCGATATAGAATAACTTATTCTATATCGAGACGGCAGAGGGAGCTTAAAGCCCCCTCTGCCACTCATAGAGTAGTACTCGAGTTGTCGCAACTGCCACCCGCTGACTACGCCAACGCAACGATATGAAGGTTGATAGAAGATTGAAATCACAAAAAATATAGACAAGAAAAACTACGAGAAGACGGCCATCCTGACCTCAGACGAATCTCTCTGAATTTCTCACGCACCACGGAGCAAGCTCGTAGGATCCCCTCCCTGCAGGAACACCAAATTCTGAGGAGGCGCCGCCATCCCCGGTGGAACCACATGACGGAAACTGCATCTGAACGGGCCAGAAGTGAATCTTTGGATCAGCAACCTAAGATACCACCTATCTCCGTAATGACACTGTCCTCGCAACCAATGACGGCATATCTTAGAAGCTCCACCTACGTCGCTTCGCAATCTTTTGTACGCCGGTCCGGTTTGTGACTGATACCGAAAATCCTCCAAATCTTTTCCGCTGCTGTTTCTACCGCATCAAATCCATGCGGTTGATTCTCCGGTAATCTCGGATCAACTGCTTTCGGCGCTACATTTCCATCATCATCCTCATCATCATCCTCGGAAACTTCTCCTAATGCACTCCGCCTCTTTTTTGCCACCAGCATATTCTGCGCGGCGTATAGTTCCTGATAGAAAAACCGTAAAATAGTCTCCACGCTAGTGAAGACCCTACATGAAGTTTGTCTTCCAGCGACTCCTGCGTTGATCCTTCAACCATAATCATCTGTATTGCTGGTATCTAAAACCGGACCTATTCCGTATCTTACAGTTGCCAACCTAAGATACCGGTATTCCTCTCTGAGAACACCACACCCCATAGTCTTCATAGACTCCCTTCATAAGATGCTCCACCATCTCACACGTGCGTCGGTAGGATACCTAATCCGTATCTTACCACGAGCAACCTAAGATACCTCCCCTTACCTCGTCATTACTCGAGACGCAGAGATGAAGAGGCTCGTCCGACTCCTTCTGTTCAGGTCCCTCCCTGTAGTTACCTATTAATTTCCGAGTCAACAATCACCATAGAGCTCGAACATTCTAGTAAACATATTCAGCTTGGTGAAAGGTCTATGAACGACTATGTCTAAATAGATGCTATGGTTTTCTACATTCACTCTACATTGTATCCACTATTAAGGATCGCCGTAAAAACATTCATGAAGTAAATATAATTCTTTCCGAGCACAAAAGTACCCGCTCCAGGATTCGAACCTACGACCATCTGTTCCATAA
>NW_003213196.1:0-2392 GCF_000006405.1 Perkinsus marinus ATCC 50983 | reverse complement strand
CCGATGGAGGCACGTTGAATGTAAGTAAGAGGATTTTGGCAAAGTCAACTGCCCAATTCAAGTCCCACGTGAGCAGCATCGAAGAGATCTGTAGGCTGGCATACTCGTGCTTCAAGCTCGAATTGCCTCATACTAGTATATACGACAAATTTGTCAAACCCCTGGTACTGGTCTCGAATCATATCTAGAAACTGCTCCGCGGAATGCAACCTATCTCAGCAAATACTCTGTGGTGGAGTTTATGGAACTTACGTATGATGTTCTGAGACAGAGTCGTGAACTCTCCGACTGTGGGGATTTATGTCCCTTCTCGGATGAGGCGACCATTAGAGGTATAACAGGGAGCGTGTTGAATGTCACGGTAAGATATGTGGATGGGAGCCGGCGAGCCTCGAGAACGACTTGTTGACTTGAGAGTGGTGAAAGATACAAGTGGAGAAAGTTTCTCCAGTATCTCCGAGAAACTGTTCACTTCAGTATCTCGCCCGAGCCGGTGTTGAGATTACTCGAGTTAAGGCTTTATCGTTTGATGGAGCGTCAAATTTTGGTGGGCACAAGAAAGGAGTCAGGGGGTACTTCAATCCTGACATAATATACTGCAACTGCTGAGCGCACGCCCTGGCAGTTTGTTGTACGGGAAGACTTAGAGCAGCACTAAAAGAAACCAGTAGTGGTCTCGAAGTAGATGTGCTTCTTGGTGGTTCGGTCGCGTCGTTAGACGGAGGTGTAGAGGGAGTTAAACCTGTTGAATCATGAGGAAATGCACAGCGATCACGGTTAGACAATTTCATTCCAGATCTAAGTAACATCCCGAGTAGCTTGTACCACGATCAAGTGAGGCAAATTGCATCGTAATCTCTATCGTGTATTGATTACGATGCGATACTAGCGAGGACTGGACCAGTCCGACTGGTTAACTCAAGTAGAACTAGAGTTAAGATGAGGTAGCAGATCACACAATCAGTCACTGGACTCAGTCCAGTCTAACAAATACCAACTAGAATCCTAGCTTAGCTTAAACTAGCATAAAAAAACCAGAGACGAATCTAACCGTTTCTAGTATGAAAAACCGTTAGATAGATGCATCCGAGCGAGAATCTATAACTAATCTATTCTATAACTAAATACCAGAGCACAACATAATCGTTGCTCGAAGAAGTGCGTTAAAACGTTCAAACGGCCAACTTCCAAGCGCTCCTGTTCTTACTACATCACAGTCTGATACGGCAATGTACCTATCATTCTGCTCCCCTTCATAATCTCTTTCTTTCTGTATAGTTTCTACTCCTCCATTCCCAACTACACTGCGATTATGCTTAAAATTTTATGATTTTGGATCTGGAATGTGTCATGCAGTTTTCATCCTTTTCCTGCGAAGGTCGTGCAATCTCGAGCACTCCCGCAGCGGGAGTCCCGCTCAAATTGAGCGGCTCAATTCCTCTCAAACCCAGGTACGCCTACACGCTAAAGTGGTAAAGAGCGGCAGTAAAATCCCCTGTCATGACAGAAATAAAAGAGGAAAGGTCGATAAAAAAACTAACGGGACAAGCGGACGGGAGTCTCCCAATCCCACACGGCAAGAGTAGGCGGTACCCACAGAGGGAGAGTCTTCCTGGGGGATCACAGGTGGAGGTGGCTAGCTTGGGCAAGGGGGAGTGAAACGTGAAGCAGTTGTCTTCGAGTTCGGGTTGTACCGCTGTAGTATCAAGGACAACTGTGGCAAGTATACAGAATAAATAGTGTGTGTCAGTATAACTAATGGTATACAAATGGTGATAGCTAAGATCGTCGCGGATTAGTGAGACCAGACCATCGCTGCGAGGACCACGAGAAGATCGCTCAGATGTCTCCGGAACCGATGCCGAAAGCAGATCGTCGACGTGATAGCCAGGGAAGCGTAGGTGGGCGGATTCAGTGTGGAATGTCTCTTGAAGGTAGACTACATGTGGTTGGGCAAGAGAGCGGTAACGAGCCACTTCCAACTTGATGCCAAATGAGCCATGGATGTTGTAGGATACCACGGTAAATCCATGAGGGCGCTTGCGATGCCGCCGGGGGGGTGGGGTGACGAGTATGAAGGACCCTACAGGAGGAGATGTGCGGAGAGCCGAATAAAGAAAAAAGGAGGGGGGCAAGGGGGAATCACCGCCACTCAGTCACCACCCGTTGGGTGATTGTCGAGTTCGGACCGAACTGTTCGGTATAAGCGGTCTAGCTTCGCATACTCCGCATGAGTATCACTCCCACGCCACGTTGAGGCGCTAGGCCATATGGGAGAGATAATTTCAAAAACGTTTTTCTCGCGATATACGTTTTCCTGCGCGTTCACATTCCTTCCAACATATCGTTATGCTTCCCTCAACTACTTCTATCTGATTGTCGATACCTAATC
>NW_003211772.1:0-945 GCF_000006405.1 Perkinsus marinus ATCC 50983 | reverse complement strand
GATTGTCTGTATCCGTACGACGAGACTACTGCTAATAGTGCGCGAACTTATGTTTCGTCGCTACTCTAGAGGGACTTGTGTGTTACACAAGGAAGCTGAGGCAATAACAGGTCTGTGATGCCTTAGATGTCTGGGCTGCACGCGCGCTACACTGACACGATCAACAAGTATTTCCTTGCCCGGTAGGGTTAGGGTAATCTTTTGAAATCGTGTCGTGCTAGGGATAGACGATTGCAATTATTCGTCTTCAACGAGGAATTCCTAGTAAATGCAAGTCATCAGCTTGCGTTGATTACGTCCCTGCCCTTTGTACACACCGCCCGTCGCTCCTACCGATTGAGTGATCCGGTGAGCTGTCCGGACTGCGATTAGTTCAGTTTCTGTTCTCTTCGCGGGAAGTTCTGCAAACCTTATCACTTAGAGGAAGGAGAAGTCGTAACAAGGTTTCCGTAGGTGAACCTGCGGAAGGATCATTCACACCGATTCATTCTCTGAGAAACCAGCGGTCTCGCTCTCTCTTGCTCTTTTGCTTGAGTGTTGCGAGATGGGATCCCCGCTTTGTTTGGATCCCCCCACCTTAACTTGTCTGTTGAGGTGATTAATTCCTATGAACCATTGTACTAGTCATAGTATCCAAATCCAATTTTGGATTTTGGTATTTCAAAACGAAATTCCAAACTCTCAACGATGGATGCCTCGGCTCGAGAATCGATGAAGGACGCAGCGAAGTGCGATAAGCACTGCGATTTGCAGAATTCCGTGAACCAGTAGAAATCTCAACGCATACTGCACAAAGGGGATCTTTCCTCTTTGTACATACATATCAGTGTCGCTCTTCTTCCCGATACAAACATTTTGTTGTTAACGCAACTCAATGCTTTGTATCCCGCTTGAACTAACTCTTCGGAGGTGGTTCGTTATGTGCGCTTGTGAAGGCAGGCGTAT
>NW_003217051.1:0-1054 GCF_000006405.1 Perkinsus marinus ATCC 50983 | reverse complement strand
CCGCCATGATCCAAGGAGTTATCCGCGAGGTGTGGTAATATAGGGGCTGATGGTTCCGCACAAGTGAACATGAAGAGAGGCGTGTCACCGTGTTGCGCATTCAGAATGACGAGGATGCCGGCTCTCAGATGTCCCTGGCTCTGCCTTGGAGTGGGACTTGGATTTTGGGAGCTGGTGATACCAGCGTAAACACAGAGTAAACCCACATATGATTTCTTGAAATGAATTCAGTAGTGTCACCTATCACCCTTATGTAGAGCACTTGCCTAGCGGTTGAGCCTAAAAACTAACAGTCTAGACACTTTGGCCGAGTGGTTAAGGCGGCGGCCTGCTAAGCCGTTGGGCTCTGCCCGCGGGAGTTCGAATCTCCCAGGTGTCGTTGCAAGAGTTAAACATTGCGTTTCGCGGCTTTTGTGGAGCATCCATATTAAACGGATGAAGCCGAGAACTCACATGAAACGATAAAGATCGAGATACTTTGGTCGAGTGGTTAAGGCGGTGGGCCGTCAAGCCACTGGATTTCACCCGCGGAAGTTCGGATCTTGCTGGTGTCGTTGTACGTAGCCTTTCCTGCCGCAGGGCCTCACCACACACGAATTTGGAAATTCCTCACGTCTCAGGATCGGAACAGCTAAAGGCAGTAAAATTTGGCAAACATTGCAGGTCCTAGGCGTCCGACTCATGCTACTTCTTTAGATTTCACCTGGGAGCGAATCTGAGGGGAGGCCTCCGCTGCATAATCCACCGGTTCGTACGAAGCACCCCACTCCCCATGGACAAAGTTGGATAGCTTGGAATAGCAGCTCGTGGCCCTTAACATTGCGCTGGGGGAAGCGGGGACGAATCCAATGGACGAAAACGCTCTTGACAGAATTCGGGTTCGGGTTTCGGGTTTCGGGTTTCGGGTTTCGGGTTTCGGGTTTCGGGTTTCGGGTTTCGGGTTTCGGGTTTCGGGTTTTCGGGTTTCGGGTTTCGGGTTTCGGGTTTCGGGTTTCGGGTTTCGGGTTTCGGGTTTCGGGTTTCGGGTTTCGGGTTTCGGGTTCGGGTTCGGGTT
>NW_003205965.1:0-932 GCF_000006405.1 Perkinsus marinus ATCC 50983 | reverse complement strand
TCCAGATTGAAATCGAGTTTCGACTTGACTTGGCATCCCCGATCGCCGTCCGGGGTCTACCAAGTCGACCTCACACTTGTGATCATCACATGTCTAGTTGAACTATTTCCGATATAAAGAGATTTCAGCGTTCTTTCACGCCAACGCAGCGTAGCAGTTTTGTACCAGTGACCGAGTATCAGACCTTGCACTGCTTGCCACAAGAGCCCAATTACCAGTATAGCCTGTACTGGGAATAATCCCCTGTACTGTACAGGGAACCTTATGAACGCGCAGTAGCAATGAGTTTTATGTTGCTGTTTAACAACAATTCAAGAGCCGGACGGTTGACTCTGGTTAGCTGTTTCTGAAATATGCATTTTCGGACAATGCTAAAAGAGTGGAGGTTGGGTCCTCCAGTGGGACGCGTATGAAACCAATTTACACACTACCTTACCTTCTATGCGTCTGCGTGTTACGGTTGTGCGCGGATGTAACTTTTATCATAGATCCTTGTCATGATGATTTCATCATCAGGACAACACTAACTCAGCAGTCAGTGCCTCTTACAGTGAGTACAGTGGACTACTCTTGCATACGTATCCCTCTTTGTTTGTGCGCTGTAAGCGAGAAGATATTAATACTACTATTATTACTGATTGATTATTATTACTTCCTCATATGCTACATCACGCACACCGTGAATCTCCTGTCTGTCACGGGAGTCGAAAGAATCTTCGCGCACATTACTAAGTTAGCATTGCTAATCGAGCCTTCTCGTCACATGCACGCACGCACAAAACCCTTATGAAGTGCGATAATGCACAATTTAATCATCTCAACCAGCATATCTCAAGCCTTCGACTATACTTCATCGATATATGCTAACAAGAGCATCTCATCTCAACGGCAATGAGCATCATTTATTGCACTGTCCCAGGTCCGACAGGATG
>NW_003208952.1:0-2162 GCF_000006405.1 Perkinsus marinus ATCC 50983 | reverse complement strand
CACTGTGCTGGTGTGGTGGAAGACGCTGTTGTTGAAAATGCTCCCTCTGACTATCAAGAACTTTACCGAGCTGTTGCCGCGAAAGTCCTCGGCCCAGTGAATCTCGTGAAAGCGCTAGGATCGGGTCCTCGGTACGTGTTGTTCTCCTCGAGTTCAAGCGCATTCGGCAATCCTGGGCAGTCTGTTTACGCAGCCGCCAACTCCGCCTCCGACTACTTCGCGGAGAAGTCTTCAGCTGACGTATTGTCTATTCAATGGGGTGGCTGGTCTAAGTCGATCGCGAGCAGTATGTCTGCCAAATACAACATTAATCCGACAGCAGGGGAGCACTTCTTACAGCCTCGTGAGGGTCTCCAAGCCATGGGCAACCTCTTGAGCAGTCTCGCCGATGGTCATCTGAAGTCGAGGAGTGTAGTGGTCGCGAATATCTCTGACTGGCAAAACTATCTCAGCGCTGCTGGTCTACCACGAGAGGCTCCAATATGGGCTCAGCTCCTGCCTAAACCTGGTCCTGGTTGGGTTCCTAGCATTGGTCAGGTGGCCGCAAACTGCAGATTGGGATGGATGATCGATCATGCAACGGAGGGCGGCGTTGTTGTGCCCGCGACGGCGATGATTTTATGGCTCATAGGATACCCTAGATCCGCCACTGGTGTTCTTGAGAAGGTGGCCTTCCACAAAGTGCTTTGGATTGACAAAGGCCATCATATCGAAACAACGCGCGGTGAAGTCCGGGATGGGGAAACTGTGTACGCCTCTGCGACCAGGAAAGAGAGCAAGCGTGTTGGCCCTAACTACGTACGTCGAGCTCTGACAGAATCAAGCTCCAGATCGGGCGACAGTTGGAATGAGGTTGATGTTGCTGATCTTTACCAGCATTTCGCTGATGCGGGGTTCCCCTATGGCCCATCGTTCAGACTGTTGAGGTCTGCCAAACGATGTGAGGGCATTGTCGTGGCCACGGTGAGCGATGGACGACACCTGGCCGCCGTGATGGATGCGTGCACTCACGCTTGTGCACTACTGGACCCTTCCGCCTTCGGCGGGTACCCCAAAGCCATTCGATGCGTCCATTTCGAGACGGGAACTTCTGACGGCAAGGGCTGCACTGACTGGGAAGTCGTGGTGAAGAAGTCAGAGGTCAACGTGCTGGCTTGCAGCTTCGACTTGGTCTTGCACCAACCGAGTTCTGGACAGTGGATCACGTTCGAAGGCTTCACTATGCAGACGACGATGCCTACGAGTAGCCTGTATGTCTATCGCCAGGAAAAAGCTCATACCCTCGGTACCGACGACGTGAGGAGCCGCATTTTGAACTCGCGAATCATGCGACCAATGATCGGCCCAATTGACATCCCTGATGAACACAGTGTTCCCCAAGAATACGGTGAATACGTCATAACGCCGTCCGGTAACGGTAACTTGGATGCAACTTTCGCTCCTGTTCGAGTTGACGGCGGCATCGTTCCTCCCGGTAAGGCCCAGCTTTTTTCCAGAAGGTGTTAGTCCTCATAATCCCTTAATTCAGGCTTCGTACGCGTCAGGGCTCGGTACTGGGGTCTGTCTTTCCTGGATGCTCTCGCAGCTACCGGAGCCATGCCCATGTCATTCTTCGGCGGTGAACTCTCAGGAGTAGTCACTGCTGTCGGCGAAGGGTGAGTTATGACTAAAGCGTTTACTTTCTTTGTCTTACTTTCTACAATGGCGTTCTTCTGGAAGCTCTAGGAGGTGCGATATTTGGCTTTCCCATCATCAGAGTTCACCACGTCAAGCCAGGTGAAGTTGTGGGCTGTGTCACCCTGGGTGCCAGCGGATTGCACTCCACAATTCTCCTGCCAGCTAGTTACTGTTGCAAGGCAAGCCGCTCTTCCATGACGTTATCACACCGTAACGATGCAGGTCCCGCCTAATATCGGTCCAGCAGTTGCAGCAGCGCTTCCCATGTCTTACGCTACGTCAATTTTGGGTAGGGCATGGGTCTGGATTTTCCACCGTAGCGTTGTCCTCAGCCCTTGACTATCGCGCTGGTCTCGACCGAGGCCCCAGCCGGACGGTTCTCGTACACTCCGATGCCGGCGGTGTTGGCCTGTCTTGCATCGCCATTCTCTACAAGGCGCGGTCATCACATTATGGGCACATGTAACCTGAAGGACGAAAGAAAA
>NW_003215170.1:0-828 GCF_000006405.1 Perkinsus marinus ATCC 50983 | reverse complement strand
CGGGAACATTATAGGTTCCTGGATGATCTCCTAGGTGAGATTTTCCAATGCGTAACTGCCTTGCCTTGCTCGCTTGTACGGTGGTGCTCAAATGAACGACAATTGTTTTCTGGAAATACACGTTACTAATCCGGCTTGTTTTCAGGAACAGCTCATATATCATCATCGAGTGCTGAGGAGGTCCGAGAAATAATTACGAAGGAAAAACCGTCAGGAGTCATGGTAGAGTTGTGCCCGAAGAGAATTCAGAAAGTAGTCCAAAAATACACGAATGCAGTGACTGTTGTTGTGATGGCAGATGAAAGAAGGAGGGTTTGGTGATAGTTCAGGAGGTCTGGGAGAAATGATTAAAGTTCTCTTCCGAGGACTGAGCGGTGGTGGTGGGCTGCCGATGCAGGCATTGTTGGAACAAGCTCTTAGGGGCTTCTATGGTAGTTTTTATGGTTGTTGCTTGCGGATAGACGCTGAGGCTGATAAAATCCTAATGTAGCTTTCAATAGGTGTTGACAACAGTGTTGGATAATACGGTCGCTTTCCTCCCCTGAGCTTGGGAGTTTCCTCACTAATTATTGATGTTTACATACGAATTCGGATGGAAGTTTACAGAAACCAACAAGAATTTCTCTAAATTCCCTCAGAATTCCCATATTATCACCAACAGTTGACTGAGTGAATATTTTCCCACACTGATTGACAGTGTCGTACAGCGGCATTGTTATTCATAGGGGACTGATTAGGCAATTTCAAGACGATGGGGATAGAACCAGGAGCTGAGTTTAAGAACGCAGTCGAAGCTGCTGAAGAAATCGGTGCCAAGGTGAGGCCACT
>NW_003201711.1:0-900 GCF_000006405.1 Perkinsus marinus ATCC 50983 | reverse complement strand
GTCAACTCAGTCAGTCGGATGCCTGTATATACCCGCAGCATAACTTGTATCATGATCACCACTTCGTCCGAATAACTAGGACCAAATTGTGGAGCTTTGGGCCGAACTCGAAGTCTTTGAGCTCTGAAGTAGCGTTTTGCTTGGTCTAGGCCCGCGGTATGAAGTCCAAGCTAAATAATTATCTGACTTACCTCTAAAAAGGGGGGGATGCGAACCTCACAAGAAAAAGGGGGAATGGATTCACGTATTCACCAGAAGTTTCATCCTCTTTGAATTCCAATCCTAATTTTATACAGCCCCTTACCATCTAGTTAGACTCAACACCGTGCATCACGAGAAACCCATATCGCATGATTTAGAGTTACATGACTTCAGCATGGATCCACAACAGCAGCGTGCCTTTGATCTCATCATACGCGATCTCACATCCTCAAAGGGCTCCACCGACTGTCACGTTCTATCGGGCATCGCAAGAGAGGGGAAAGCCTTCACACAAAACTTTAGTGACTAAAGAAGATAGTAACAACAACGACAACAGAGCATCATCATTGACAACTACAGCATCAGCATTAACATCGGCACTAGCATCAGCATCAGCATTAACAACAAACGAACAACAACAGACAAATAACGACAAACGAGCAACAACAGACGAACAACAACAAACGAACAACAACAAACGAACAACAACAGACGAACAACAGCGAAAGAACAGCAACAAACGAACAACAACAAAACCAACAACGACGACGACAACGGCACCATCACCAACAAGAACAACAACAACAACAACAACAACGACAACAAGAGCAGACGAACAACGACAGACGAACAACAACAAACGAACAACAACAAACGGGCAACAACAGACGAACAACAGCGAAAGAACGACAACAGACG
>NW_003213483.1:0-870 GCF_000006405.1 Perkinsus marinus ATCC 50983 | reverse complement strand
CTCGGCGAGTGACCGCCGGGTCTCACGCGATCTTACACTAGCAGAAGATGAAATCTCGCATGAGGTGCCTACACGCCTCTGTGCATTTCAATGTATCAGTCTTCCCAAGACTTCGAAAAGTCGAAACCAGATCTTCCGCAAGATTCACTGAATTCCTTGCGTTAGGCATAGTAATCCTCCGAAAACCTTCCCTGGAACTAATTGCGCACGCAGTGCGTGACATACCATGCGTTCTACCACGAACGCACTCACGTACTCACGCGAGAGTCCCGCATGAACCCGCAAGCCGCTTCTCGCTTCCACAAGATGCGAGCACTTTGCAATCCCGAGTTAACTTTTCCTCTTTCTTAGTTGTATCTCCTCTCATTTGTGTTGGTTGAGCAACTCATATCATCCTCGTAACAAAGCCCATACGCTCGTCATGGTCGCGATCCTGCTTCATTTTGTTATTATTGCTTCGCTGGCTACCCAGTCTGATGCTAAGTTCCCTCCACCGAGCGGCAAGTACTTCAAGGCAGTCACTGGCTCTACAACTGTATCCGCTACTTTTGAAACAAACATCCCGTTGCGCCAGACGAGTACATTTTCATCGTGATGATCTGTTAGATTTTCTTCTACCTTTCATATGAGCAATTCTCTCTTATTCGTCGGATTGTGCTCCTTGATTACCCTATCTCAAAGTGAGAGTCCGAACATCCGAGGAGTATTCGACAAGATCACTGACTTGAGTGGTATGAACGCTTCCAATGTATTCGCTCAAGCGTTGTGGTTCTCTTTTGAGGTTCTGTCTATACCCCTGATGAGCACGCTGAACATTTCTCCCGATTCCAAGATCAGCTGGGAAAGGTGCTTCTGCAGGAAGGAGAGCCA
>NW_003213409.1:0-1211 GCF_000006405.1 Perkinsus marinus ATCC 50983 | reverse complement strand
CTCGTGATACGAGGGCAAAAATGCACAAATGTCATCGCGGGAGGAAAACAAACGTTTTACATCGAGGAAAAACGTTCATCGATGTGAGATTCAATTCCAAACTCGAATTGAGTTCCCACACTCATCACAACACACTCTCATGAACATTAAAATCTGTAGTTATATCTACCATGAACAATTAGATCAAAAATTCCTTACGACTTGTTCATATCAATGACAACTTTTCCTCGAACACGACGACTCTTCTGCAGATCAAAGGCCTTCCTACAGCCCTCCTCATTGAAGGGCAATATCTCCTGTATAGGGACCTTGAGGGCACCCTTCACGACCATATCAGCAAGCGTGGCCAAATCCTCAGTACGCGCATCGGCTGTTACCATGTAATACCCCGACCTTTGCAAATTGAAAGGGGAGAAGCTCGACAGAATTGCTCGGGCAAGATCTATACGGCTCGGAGAGTTAGTTGAGATATATTTTCCATCACCCGCCTTCATAGACTTTCTCGCGAGAGGCTCATAGTTCATATCTTCAGGGCTAGACACCGTATCAAAAACAACATCAACACTGCCAGTTGGACATTGTTTATTCGGGAAAGCGAATCCACTCTTAGTGTAATCCACAACCTCATCTGCTCCTAGAGACTTCACGAACTCCTCGTTTTTACCGCTGCAAACACCCCAGACCTTTGCACCAAGACTCTTGGCAATCTGTACACCCATACACCCAACGCCACCACTAGCGCCAATGATCAATACATTCCTAGTAGATTCACTTATACCAGCCTTACGAAGAGCCAGAAGTGCGGTATCACCCGCAGTGGCAAGCCCAGCAGCCGTAGTGTGGTCCATCCCATCAGGCACTCTAGCAATACGACTCGTATCAGCAGTTGTGTACTCAGCCAACGCCCCCTTCATCGTCACACCATAGACCACATCCCCCTCGTTGAAGTCACCGTTTGGAACTGTCACTTTCCCCGCAAAGTCAAAGCCAGCCGGACGGCCCCTGAGGAGATATGAGCTGAAGGGGACCATCATAGGCAACTTGTAGTCCAGAGGGTTTATGCCAACTGCCAACACTTTCACTTGAACTTGTGAACGCCCTGGTTTGGGAATCTTCAAGTCCCCATCATGCCAGACCATCTCCCCAGCCTTGTTTGCATATGTGAATGCCTTCATAATGAAAGGAAAATAATAATACTGATTACCGTGAAG
>NW_003199333.1:0-2797 GCF_000006405.1 Perkinsus marinus ATCC 50983 | reverse complement strand
GCTGCCCTTTGGACCACGTACTGGCTGCATTGAAATGTCCTCGTCATATAATCAGTCCCCACAGCAACGGCAGATGATGTCTATGGCGGCAACAATGACGTCCGTAGGAGAGGCCAGTAACGATGCCCCTCATCCTAGGGGTGGTTGGGCCAGTAGCAATGCCGAGTTCACAAGGGAGATGAAGATTCCTCAGAGGGCAGTTGGTAAAGCAATTGGTCGAGGAGGGGAGACTATAAAGAGATTAAAGGAGGAGTTCAGCACGTTTGTCCAAGTACAGCTCCTATTGGGGTATGCTTTGGTGCCACCCCGTGGCTCTTTAGGTTGATCAGACTACTTCCGAGCAGGGTTTCAGCACTTTCAAGCTCAGTACCGCTACCGCTGAATCGGTTGAAGTAAGGAGGCTCTCACCCGAATTGCCTTTGTTGTTCACTCCACTTCACAGGCCGCAGTTGCCCATTTAAAGGGAGTCGTCCTATCCTGTGAACCGTGTGAGTGTATATACGTAGATGATGTTGAGGGTGCAGTTGAAGTACCTGCTGATAAGGTTGGGACCGTCATCGGGCCACAGGGGTGAGTAGTAGGACCCTCAGCTCCTCCCTGTCATTGTCGTGTCTGCAGCTGCGTATTGGATGAAATTCGCCGTCGTAGCGGTTGTAGGGTGCAACTCCAACCAGTCGACGTAGAAGATGGAACAAGTCCCCGTTCGGCGAAGATTGTTGGCACGGCTGATGCGGTACTATCGTCTATGGTCGTCGGCATCCTTCATCGTCGGCTCCTCATCCATCAGGTTCGTGTTTGTGCAGACCTCCTCAATGACGTTATTAACGGTACTTTCGACGTTGGCTCGGTGATCAATCGCCAGAAGGCCCATAACCAACGTTTTAAGGCTGGTGCTCTGGGCGGTGGTAAAGGCAAAGGGAAAGGAAAAGGTGGTGGTGGTGGCTATTGGAACCCTAATAGCTCACCGCGGGCTGCTGCCGCCGCGGCGGCATCTGGTAGAGGTGGTGGCTTGAGTGGTGGTAACATGGGCCAGCAGAGTCTCAACTATACTACAAGTATGGGCTTTGTCCCTCCTCAAGTTATGTATACATCTCAACAGATGTATGCAGCTGATCAAGGTATGATATCACCACACATGTCAGCGGCTAACCCTGGTGGGCCCATTCCTCCTTATCTCATGTATGCCGCCTATCAGCAACAACAACAGCAACACTCTCCCACTGGCGGTCCAGGTTTATCGGCTACTGAAATTGCCATGCAGATGCAGCAACAACAGCAGCAGCCAAGATCGGCATCACAGCCAGCTACTGGTCCTGGCAACAATCAATACATCCAACAACAGCAGCCGTTGAATATGCCTGTGTCGCCCCAGGGTATTATAACACCTCAGCAAGTCATGGCTGTTCACCAGATGCTACGTCGTGAATATGAGCAGCAGCAACAGCAACAACAACAGAATCGAGCGACCCCCGAGGCGGCTGATACGTCAACTCCCGCTGTGGACCCTAATAGTAGTGGGGGAGGAGGCCAGGAAGAGCCGTTATAAAGACCCCTACAGTGAAGATTACGGTTATCAGCATCGGCAGTATGTCTGGTGGTGATCTACAGGGTCTTATTTGTATCATTTGGTCGTTGTAGTAGTAGTGGTAGCGGCCCTTGGCGGACTATGTACGAGGTTCGGAGTTCAAGTTTACTCATTAATCATAGCGATGTTGTCATAAGCTGTGAAAGCAGCCCAATTAGCAGCAATCTTAAGAGTGAGCTAATCCGTTATAGTCATTGAAGCTTGGAGTCGAGTGTTTGTATATTCATGTTGCGTTGTCACTATGGGGGATCGAACAACTTACAACACAACATGTAATGGATTGTGGGAAATCGTCACAGTATCACACACCAACCAGAGCAATACGGCTCACTCTTCACGGAAAGCGTACACGCCGTTGGACTCGATCAATTGGAATGCCCCCTCAGGCGGCTCGTTCATACCGTGAGCAACCGCGTTGCCATACAGGTCGAAAATGTTCACAGTGACAGCGTTGATACTTTTCTCCCTCACCAGGGCTTCAAAAGGCGGCGCGGCTAACTGACCGGTCGATAACACTGCAACTACTCCTTCGAGGAACGGCTTGAGACTTCTGCCCAGAGCAATGAGTCTATTGAGCACTAAAGTGTATAGCTGTGAGGCACCCGATAATGTGAGAGAGAATGTGAAGTAGTCATAATATGCTCTGAACTCTACCGCGTTCTCAGAGAAGTTGGGGAAATCCTCCTTGCAGTTGATGATGATATTCTGTGATGCTGTAACGGGGATGACGAGACAGTCCGGCGAGACCAAATCGAAGTCTATCAGCTTCAACGAGCCATCTCGAGGATCTTTCATAATATTGTCCAACTTAAGATCGTTATGAAAGGTCAATATAGAAAGCTTAGTGACCACTTCAAACAGCTGGTCCTCATCTATCTCCGAGAGGCTTTCGACAGGGACTAGTCTCTCCTGTACGAGGCACATACTGTGATCTCGACCGCCCATATGCTGACGACACCAACCATAGCCGTACACACGTCCGGTAACGCCGAGGTCGGCAGCCCTCATCATCATCTCGGGGAACCGCAACTGCAGTCGTTCAGTCTCTCTCGATGACATCCTTCGCAAAGCCACAGAGTCGTCAGCCACCACTTGGCAGTAACTCCCCTGCCCTATCCGCTCCACTTGAGGGTTAATGTCCATACCGGCTCTGAAAGTGGCGATCTTCTCCAAGTCAAAGGCTGTGATGAGGAGATCTCTCAGCTCCCCTGA
>NW_003201189.1:0-2965 GCF_000006405.1 Perkinsus marinus ATCC 50983 | reverse complement strand
CCGGAATAGCCGTGAGCTGAGTGACATAGTCGATGATAGGATCAACAAGCTCATGTAATTCTGGTATGTCATAGAGATTCCCTCCCTTAGTGATTGCTCGGAAAGCAGTCTTGACTATCCCAATGACGTTATTGGGTTCGCCAGCCAACGTCGACTGAGCTAGCTGAAGGCACTCAGTAACCACATCTACTATCTGTGGTGCCATGGTCGGCCCACCACTAGCCGAGAAGTGCGCGACACACTTCATAACCCACTTATAAAGTCTCAGCAGAACACTTCCACTGTCGAAAGTGACACAGGCGTTGGGCATACCATCGCAGTTCTCCCTCATACCATAAAACTTCACACATTGGATGTAGGGGTCGTCAGGATCATTACCACCCTGATAGGCCAACTCGCATGGTTGTGAGACAACATCACCACCCAGAAGGCCCCCAAAGGGCTCCTGGGAGGCCACAAACCGGTCCAGCCTCGTCTGTCCAACAGGCCCTTCAGGTCTGGCAACCACCGAGCCATCCCGATTGTCAATGGCTCTGTCAACCACTTGATATTTAGGGTTGAACCACTGCCGAGGCACTCCTCTCTTCACAGCCGCCTCCGGCTCCTTATCATTAGAGGCGAATATGTCTTCGATGCGATGCACTGACAAGGCCACGAGTATCTCAGTAAAAGCAGGGCTTGTATGAGCCTGCGACATAAATTGTTGAGTGAGTACCAATGCAATGTTGTTCACAGAAACCACCCTAAGGAGCCAGCTGAATCGGAAGGCAAACAGGTCGGTGAAGGATGCCTCACTAAGGTGTTGGAAAACACCACCAAATGCATCCAGAAGTGACTGCTCCTCCGCATTGCTGCTTTGGACCATCATACCAAACATTCCCTCCGCTGTAAAGACCTTCTCATCGCCCATCTTCAGTAGACTATCAGCACCTGGCTTCCTCCTATGCAAACTCATCGATGTTGCCAAGTGCTGTACTGAAGTCGCGACCGCCACCAAATGGCACATTTTCATACCACCAACCAGGTATCTATCCAACAGGTCGAGACACTCTCTCGACCTCGCTATACTAGGGGAACACTTATTAGCTAGCGACCACTGAATCGGTTTAGACAGACTGATAAGAGCTCTAGCCAACTCACGCAGCTGGCCAACACCTGTGACTATCGTAGTCAAAGGAATTACAGGCAGCGGTCCAGTAGTACTACACCCAACATTCATGGTAACCGCAATCTCTTCTTTCGGAAGAGCACAGGCCGACCAATCACATTGCGGAGTCATCAGCCGTGTCACCTTAGAGATAGCCCATACACTGTTCACGGTATGCCGCGCTCTTTCCGCCCAGCGCTCAAGTATCGGGGGAATCTCAGACCTCCTCGCAACATTCTCCTCATCCACAAGGTAAATGCCTTCCCCAGCCAGGACCATGGCATCGATCAGCTGAGCGATTTCACCAGTGAGTCTCTCAAAGCTGACTGTAACCGTAATAGACAGTTGCATCAATATATCAGTGAAGGGCTTGCCGCGTCGATCAGGCGCTGGGGCAGCGGCTGCTGTAGGGGTTCCTTGCTGTGATCCGTTACTCGACTGCTCAGACTGCTTAGAGTCTTCACTGGGCTTGTTAATGAGCTGATCGGCCAGACTAAGCAATAGACTTATCGAGGCAGTCCGGCTAGCGAAGGACCGAGTATCATCCAATAGATAACCACAGAAGAGGTTAACCGCCTTGGCCGTCTGCTGTATAGACAACCTAGACCGCAGAACTAGTAATACATCCGACTGAACTGATAGTATCATAGCTCTGAGGTAATCCCTAGCGGACATGTCACATACGTCCTGAGATACCCCCGTGGTTATCCCCATCAACCCTTTTTCATCGAGTATATCATCCAGATTATCGCTCAGCTCACCCACACAGTTCTGTCCGTGTAGGAGGAGGAACCTCTTGAACAGACCCAGTAGATCCCATTTATAGCTCACGGCGTCGTCCATACCACCACGAGGGCCCTTGTGTTGAGAGAAAAGGAACATGAAGCTTCCAACCAACCTGCCTGGGCAACCAGGAAAGTCACAGTGCATCCAGTTCCAAGAAGGCTTTCGATCACTCCCCTTAATCGCAGCAGCAGCAGCTGATTCATTATTGGCGATTATGAATGTCACTGCCCTGTAGTGTGCAAGGGCGAGAAACTCGACAGCTTTCGCCATACACGCCTGCGTCGCTCCGCTCAAAATTCTCGCCAAATCGACTTTGCCAAAAACGAGAATGTTCGACAAATTCACAGCACACTTCTTCACAGCATGCCATACACTAGCAGACTCATCGCTGAGTCCCTCCACCAGGTCAATGATAGTCTCAGTCAACGGAACACACTGCGAGATTAGGTCCAAGGCGTCTAAGACCACCGTTGCTGAGATCTTCTCAGTGTGCGCCAGTGCTGGTATTGTGGACAACACTGTAGTAAGGTGACCAGCAAGCATACTCAGCTGCTCCATAGAGATACCAATAGGGAGTCCACTTGATGACGATGCTTGTCGGTCACGCATAGCCTTCAGTACCGCGACCTGCCCCTGCGCAGCCATTGCTCCAATACCCCTATACGACTGTAGGTCTCCATCGGGCGGCGAACCAGCAGTAGAGCCACTATATGCGGACCTGGTGATCTCCCCAGCAGAAAGAGCAATACTATCTGAAAAAGTCTTGAGCAGGCCCGTGAGGACATCCATCTGCTCGGTCCCTTTAACATGATACAATACAGACATACTAGCCTCAAGTGTCCGTCTCCTCGCTACCAGTGGTGACACCAATTTGCCTTGATTAGATCTATCCACGAATTCCCTCAAGAGTGGTACTGTATGGTTCCAAAAAGCCGATTTTTCACTCCACTAAGAGTCTCCGCCTCATACATCTGCGTAATTGCAATCAAACGCTCCCCTATAGTTTTCTCCAGTTCTTCCACTTTACTTTTT
>NW_003204130.1:0-1355 GCF_000006405.1 Perkinsus marinus ATCC 50983 | reverse complement strand
CCTCAAGGACATACAGCTCCCTTCCCTCCAGAGCATATGGCCGCTATGGTGGCTTTTCAAGGTACGGGGTACCTTCAGATGTGGTCGACCGTATTTGTCTTGTCAGATCCTATGATGAGTTACCAACCACCATTGGGTTTCTTACCCGAGGCTATGGCACAGTTGATGGCACCAATGGGGGATTTACGTATGAATATGATGCCCTATGGCCTCTCCGAGAACTCCACTGCTAACACCTACGGTTACGACAACACGGCTCCTGGTGCCCCTCAGCCTGCTCAAGTGAAGGCACCTGTTGTTGGAGATGTGCCCGGACGTATGACGGTTAGTCTGAGCCATTCTGGTATGACTGCCGCCCAAATCGCCAATCTCTTGGAAGTGGCTTCTTCGACTGCGAAGGCCGCTGAGAAGTAATTTGGTGCGCGAATGATGCGCTCGTGAAAAGGTTGTTGAATTTGATGTATTGGCCAGTTGGCCTCATCTCTATCGGTTAATTCGGTGTCCGCAACCGAGCCTACTGATCTCTTGGTGTTGGATAGGTTGTGAGGTAACGCTATTGAGATATCATGGGTTATGGTGGCACCGATTAATCAATATTGCGCATGATGAGTTGTATTAATGATAATATAGCTGTTGTGTTACGTAGTGTTGAACAGTTGGGTCGCGAATCTCATCCAATGAATTTGTATATGAATGAATTTTCCAAAAATATCAAAGGCCTGATTTTTTCAATCGTCCAGAATGGTGAATATACGTGCCGTTACAGCGATTACCAACTGTAGGCGTACGCACCCCCCGTGACCAAAGTGTTTTTGGACGCCGTGTCGAGTGTTGAGTACCACATTCTTGCGACATAGCAACATGCGTTGTCGGGTACAACACGTCACGTGCAGCAAGATACTCGATGAAGTTCAATTCAGGTGTGTGATCGTAGCGAGGTGGGGAGGGCTGGAGTGGTTCCATAAGCGCCCTTCAGGACGCTAAGAGCACACCAAATGAAGATGCATTACGGTCGGGGAGGTAAAAATGACCAAAATGCTTTTTGTTGAGTTTCAAGTGCGCGACTTGGACTAGCATGTAATCAAGCATGGGGAGTTGAGTGGTAAAGGAATTAGTTTGCGCGTTTCTAGATGGCGCGTGCTGTACCCAAATAGAAATTTGACATTCCCTTAAGAATTACAGTGCTCCAAAAATCAGGAAAGGCAGAGGCATCATCAGGAGTTTCCTGACGAGAGATTGCCGTGACTGCCGAGCCTGCAATACTCATCGTGGGGATTGTCAATGGTGGTCTGCCATCATCGAATAGGGAGTCACCCTGCCCACTCGCCGCTCTGCAGCAGAGCCTCTGCTACTTT
>NW_003214890.1:0-1082 GCF_000006405.1 Perkinsus marinus ATCC 50983 | reverse complement strand
ACAGTCTGAGTTGTGCGTTGTTGATATCATTAGCGTTTTGTGTAATGTGTCTACTGCTAGGCTAAGACACTTTATTCCTTTAATTACTCATATGGAAATAAGGTTATTAACGTAACAATATTAGTTGCGTTAACTATCAACTGGGCAACCTGTTACAGTACCAGATGTGATGAGATAGTGCGAAAGAACTCGCCTAACAACGAAGCTATTCTATTGGTGGAGGAATATGAGAGCCACGCGGCAAAAGAATTTTAGCAGAATCGGTCGAAAGAGGACGAGTGTGGGGAATCGAAGTAGTTTCTCCCATGATGGGACTAGTGATGGCCCATCACTGATGGGAGTCCCATCACTGGAGACTAGCGACCATGTGCGCACTCGCAGTGGGGTAGGCACCTCGGTGGTGCTCAGCTGTTGTAGCTGCTACAAGTAGCTGTCTCGGTGATTGGTAGAGAAGAATTTGCACGTTCCTCAATATGCTCGTCATGCAATCCCTAATAGTAACTCTATGAAGGCACTCTAGTGGTGCTCGGGAGTGAACACTGTGTGTGAAAGGGCCTTTCAGAAAGGCTGTAGAGTTCGTATCTAGTAATTCTGTCCGTGTTGCGTTTGAAACGCAGCGTTTCCCCTGTCCAACTCTTCTACACCTCTGCACAGTCCATAATAATAGCTCCACGAAGGCACTCCAATGAGTGCCACTGCCCATCAGACTGATGACATCAGTGAATGTTTCTCTTGTAGAATGTCGAAGTTGCCCGTAATACCTACCTAATGCCTACTTAAGGGTTCAACTTCTGGATATTGTTGAGTCGTCAATACGTACAATCGTATTAAACCATGAGACACATTTGATACGATGCAAAAGAGGATACTCGAAGATGGGGACTCACTCCAAGTTGGAGTCTCCAACTGTTATCTCATCTGATTCAATCGCGACGTGCAAGAGTAATCATGTTTTTGGCATTCAGCATTGATCATAACTCGCGCTGTCTTCGGAGTGAATGATATATCTCACTAGAGTGCTATCACGCTTTGATCCGGTACTAAGTGACTCACTCAAAGTGAGACACGAGGTGTGACACCTC
>NW_003205861.1:0-1555 GCF_000006405.1 Perkinsus marinus ATCC 50983 | reverse complement strand
TCACATGAGCGACAACAGTGCAACGCTGGCGGCGAGAGATGCCGCAACTGCTTGGATTTCAACCAGCAGCAAGCTCGTCTCGGCAAGCCCGGTCGTCGCCAAGCCAACCACAAGGCCACTCCGCCGCTTGTCCCAGCGCCCAGGCCTTTTGCCGTCGTCTGGCCGAAAGGACAGACTTTGGCGCGGTGGCAGCACCTAGTTCTAACTAATGTTAGAGCTAGTGCAGCTCAACCTTGGGAAAAGGCAAGTTGCGTCTAGTATTATCTGTACTTTAGGAGCAGATGTGGTACTCTGTCAAGAAGTACCGAAGTACTTTAAGCCACCCCCATCCTATTCCTTCCATGGTCGGAAAGGATGCGGGGTTGGCATTTTGCTTAGGAACGGAATTGAAGGAACGTCGATGATGGCCAACGAAGACTTCTGTTTAGTTAGGACTCGTCTCGGCACCTTCGCATCACTTTACGCCCATCCCAACAATTCGGCTCGGCGAGAGAAGGCCTTCCAGGATCTGGAAGAAGCCTTCGCCATCGTCGGCCGATTCATCTTAGGTGCCGACGTCAATGGTTATTCTGCGTTATGGGGGTCTCCCCTCCCCACCAGCAGCACACATGACGCCCAGTGGAAGATTGGCGACGACTTCCTCACCATCTGTCTGCGTGGACACGGGATGGTCTTAAACAGGCCAGACCTGTTTCCAGACCCGACCTTTGTCGGTGGTGTTGGAAGCTCGCATATTGACGTCACTGTGGCGTTCGGCCGAGTGCCGTTACATGAATGGAAACTCTCCGATGAGTTTTCAGGTAGCGACCATCGGTTGATTCGAATTAGTTTTCAGGACTCTGCACCTAGTATTCCCCGGAGACTACAACTACGACTCACTGACCACAAGAAGGTCGGTGAAGTTGCTGCGACCATCCCGGACCACTCCTCTGCTGTGGAAATCGCCGCTACACTTTCGGAGGCTGTAGCGGCCAACACCCCTCTGATGGAGGGACGTGACTCACCTTCTTGGTGGAGTCAGAAGCTGACGAAGCTGAAGCAGGGTCTCAACAAGGCGCAGAAGAAACTCCAAGCAGCCAAGAGGAACGGCGCCGTGCTCCAGATCGAGCATTGGCAAGAAGAGCTTCTGGAGCGACGAAGACTCTACAGGATCGAAGTCCGCGCGGCGAAGAAAAGGGCCCGGGATCGCTTCTATGCATCCCTTAAAGACTTTTCAAGCTGCATCAGAGGCCCTAAAAGTAAGTCTTCTGCTGCTGTTCTTAACGGCAGGCCAGATTCCAACCAAGCGGAGTATCTACTACAAAAGCTATTCCCTCGAGACGATGACCGACAGCGAGGTCTAGACAGAGCTGGCGTCCGTCCGATCAATCGAGACCTGGTGGAAGAAGTCACAGAGGACGAAGTCTTACAAGCGATTGGAAGGTTGAAGATCTCGGCTCCTGGCAGCGATGGCGTCAATGGGGAAGTCTTGAAGAAGACTGCGCCACAGCTTGCTGCTAAATGGGCCGAAGCCTTCACAGATATCTTAAAGACTGGAGAATACCCAGAGGAATGG
>NW_003206667.1:0-1725 GCF_000006405.1 Perkinsus marinus ATCC 50983 | reverse complement strand
TTTGAGGAGCGATTTTTGTTAGCAATTCCGCCATGTTCCTGTTCAGGTGGAGCGACAAGTTTGCGGAACGAGCTTCGCAGGCTTGGGTGTGGCGCAGTGTGGCCAGGGTGTTCCGTATACCTCCCAAAGTCCTTGCTTGGGACGTGGCTGAGGCCTTCGTCACATACAAGCTCACTTTCATCTTCCATGCTCCTCTCGAACTGTATATCATCGTTAAGTGGTTCAAAGCGCGTCGGGCGAATTTGGATGAATTTATGGAGGAATCGCCGAAACTGTTGGAGATAGTGGAGGAGGAAGAGCCCTTGTCGAATGCAACGACGCGGTCTCGGTGGTGGCCACCTCAGTTGACTTAACGACACTGATAGATACCAATAGTTTGCCTCACGTTATATTTTCGCTTGTATGCTGACATCTTGACTCGTGTTGATTGATGAAAATAGATTACTTCGACCAACGGCCGACATGAGTGAGGATTTCTATCTACATCCTGTTACCTCTTTCCAGTTCTCGCACCCCAGATGACCAAACTCAAATACATCTGTACGGCGTTAGCAGTTGCGCTATTGGCCGTGAGCGTATCATTCTTACTGTGAGTCAGTCGTGATCTCGTTTGCATCTGCGAAAGACCTCATGCTAAGGTTCGTAGCAGATGTAACGTGGAAGCCCATGTTCTACTATCGTCCTTTGTGCGACCTCCGCCCTGGTGGCTCCGATGGCAGCGTCCGACCCGAATGCTTCTTTTCGGAAAAGTAAGGGGACATGTAAATGCTGCAAACGAGTTGTTCTCGGAATCGGTTCCGGTCGGCTGTATGTCTTCGGAGACCAGTGTTGAGATATATGCACATGGTCAACTACATGTGTTGGTGACAATAACTTATGCCGAAATTTTCATAGTGGATTTGAATATTTTGAGGCACTTTCAGGAAATTCTTGATGGTTTTAGTACTTTTCTGACCTAAGTTCTATCAATAGTGAGGGAACTCCCGAGCTCAGCTGAGGAAATCGAACATATATTGCAGCACTTTCGGTAACCAGTTACTATGAAGCTCGAGCGAGGTTCAGGAGACTGGCGAGTGATGCCGGCTTCGAGCTGAAGACAGTTGAAATAGTCCCTTCCAGCAAATATGGTGAAGCGTACACAATGGATGTGGCGATTCTACGGTCGGGAGGAGCGAGTAGTGGAAGCGTTGTCCACACGTCTGGAATTCACGGTGTGGAGGGATATGCTGGTTCTGGTATACAATGCTATCTACTAGACCAAATTAGGAGGGCCAGGGGTGAGGGACGCTTGGAGACAAGGAATAAAACTTTGGTGAGATAGGCTTGGCTAATCTGGCTAGCCGGTTTATTTAGCTTTCTTGTTGGTAGAAAGATGCTGAATTTCCTTTGATCGCAGACTGTTGTTCATCAACGATGTAGCTACTCCAAAGAACCTCCTTGAGGAAGCTTCTTGCATGGTCCCGCCTCTCACTGGGCGATGGCCAGCTTTACTAGGGCCTAGTTACTAGGCCAGAGACATTAGTAATACCTGCAATACCATTAGTAATACCTGCACTAGACTAGTGCCGCTAGTAATACCTGAGAGTATTGCTGATCCACTCCTACCTCTAGACCGGAAAAGAGACCAATTCTGAGGTATCCGGATGTCTCGCCATGCATCTCATGGATGGTAAGTGAGTTATCGTCAATACCATTGTGACGCGGCCTTTGCGCTGTACTCTGAAG
>NW_003214456.1:2873-8690 GCF_000006405.1 Perkinsus marinus ATCC 50983 | reverse complement strand
CAGTAGTGTTCGTGACTTACCCTAGGCGATGAGTTAGACGGGCTGTGACTTCATCTCTACTTTCCCCGTACGGTATCATCTCTTGTCGTTCACGGCGAAGCGCCGCTATCTCTGTGAGAGACCCTCCTGGCATCGGTCGACCTCCGTTATGTTTGAAAGCTCGTTGCCTGAGGTAATAGATCTTCATCATGACATTTTGTCCTGGAGGTAGGTATCCTCGTTCTCGGGGATAACGGAATGTGCTCTATGGCTGGCAACCGGACACTGCCAACTTTCACACTTCTTCACTTCTCCCGACAGCTTGGGCTGGGAAACCATGCCATACTTGGCGTTAATGGGGTGTTTGCGCTGCCGCCATATCCGCGAACCATCTGACCCAGTCATTATCAGCATTGTGAAGCTGCACCGTTTCCATCCAGCGGATCGAGCGCGAGGGCACCTGTAGCGACGCGTACCGTTGATGATGCGCTTTCTTTGGTAGCTATTGTTGAGAACCATCTTCAATCCCGGCTCGAGTCCGGCGTATTCGGCCAGATGCGCCTCTGCGTCGACGATAGATAGAACTGAAAACTTGACTGCTAGCGAGCTCGTTGTTGGTGCCTGGACCGCGGTGGTCCCGAGTCGTCTGGGCTTCGGGACAGCTCGACGGGCCATTCGGGCCTTCCTCCGTATGGGACACGCCGCTTTCACAGACTCTCTTCATTGCCTCTTGAGCAGCTTCGTTGACAGACTTCTCTAAAATAGCGGGGTTGTTTTGTAGTACTAAGCTAGTAGTACTAGGCTAGTAGTACTAGGCTAGTATTACTAGCTTGGGCCATACTCGAGTTCGAAGGGTCCATGCAGATTCGAACAAGATAAAAATTCGCTGGCAGGACCCGCCTATTATAGTTGACATTGTCAACTTGACAACTACTGGGAGGTTCTATTTCACTACATCTGCAGTTCCTGAGCATAGCCACAGTCTGTGGCCCACAGTGTGGCTGCCACACTACAAGAAGAGAGCCGGTTGTAACTTACAACTTGTAAGTTCGCGATAAGAGCATTTCTGAGTTAGACATTCCAAGCGCTGAGCCAGAGTGATTTCGACCATCGGCGATTAGTCGCCGATGCAATAATTTTGTGGCCAGGATCATAAATTTGTGGCTGAACTGCCGCAGCGGAATTCTGTGGCGCGCGCAAAACCGCCAAAAAATTTCATTGGGTCTTGCGGTGTGATGCGCCTCGTTTTTAGGTTGTTGTTACTGCTGCTATTCTTTTATCGATGATACGGTTTGTATTGGTGCAGAATAGGCAAGGGAAGACGCGTCTATCTAGGTGGTATGTACCGTACAATGCAGCTCAGAAAAATAAGGTAGAGAGGGAGATACACCGGGCTGTGGTGTCTAGGGATAACCGGTAGTGATGACAATACTCAGTATTAGGACGGTACATGAGTCGGCCTAATGCAGGTCTACCAACTTCCTAGAGTATCGTAATTATAAAGTCATCTATCGTCGGTATGCTGGCCTATTCTTTAGTTTCTGTGTGGATGTCAATGATAATGAGGTATGCTGCTAACAGCACCTTACCTATCCCGTATCCATCAACCTTAGATGTGTGTATTAGAGCTCATACACCTACTCGTAGAGGTATTAGACGGCTACTTTGGTAATGTATGCGAGCTAGATTTGGTATTCCATTTTGATAAGGTAATAATAACAGTGATGATACCACTGTTGCTAATAGCAACTTGCTATCATCATTAATATTACGGTTAGGTGTATCACATAATGGATGCCCTATTACTTTATGGTGAGATAGAGGATACTATCTCTGCAGTGGTACTACTGATAATGATGATGTAGGTGGTCATCGGTGATGATACTATTTAGATACTTGACAAGCTTCGGCAGTCCGATAAGCTGGATTGATACAAGCAATTCTCCGTGGTGTGCTAGTACTGCACTAACTACACATTCTGTTTCAAACTATCATCAATATCATGACACTTACCTTACATTCTGTTCCAACGTTGCGTTGTTTCATTTCCTAAACCCTCGTAGTTATTCATCATTATGCTGACCGCCGCCGCTGCCGCCTCATTCTCCACTAGCTTCTTGCCTACACCAGCGGTGTCATGATTACTTGTGTTACTCGCCAGTTCTAGGTCATGGCAGGGGACTGTGAGAATTGTTCGAGAGGCGATAAGATGGCTTTTCATACCATTCCTTCCTGAACGGAGCATAGGTACTATCACGTTGGTCCATATACGTCGCTTTTGGGATACTGTGCGATGTGCTTTCTGTGACGGAGGTAGCAATACAGTGTTACAATGGATTCAACATTCGTGTCATAACCCTTCAGCTGCCAATAGTGGTGATACTACTACCAAAGAGTGGTGTACGATATTGGACCTTTGTCCACTTGCTGATATCATCGCGGCAAGGATGCGGTGACCAGGGGTCGTCTACCTGTGGTATCCATCGGTAGTCCACTTCAGTACCGAAGGCTATATCTCTTAAGTATGTTATCATCATCGGCTAGGTGACCCTGCTATACCCAACTACAGTCGGACACCATGCACACCTCAAGTCCGGAAATTGAAATAATTCCTAAACCTCTCTTACAGCGTTTACTGGTGGATTGCTAATTTTAGTGAGACGTTTGATGGTGATTATGTCATCAGCATGCTCGGTAGTGGTATTCGTGCCGTTCGTTAGTAGTAACAGGTATGTTATGGGTGTGGACGATGATGATAGTACATGCTACGAGTGCTGCCGATTGGCTACAATCGGATGTAGTCTGTGTGGGTATGGAGGTGCTGGCGGTGAGTTCCTTTCAGTATCTATTACCAACACTTCCCCCCTCCTTATTTTGAGGTGTGTCATCACCCCATGGTAGCAGCGCTCTCTGTCGAGCTCCCTGGTAATAGAGTCTCATTAGCTACTGATAACCATGTCCCTATCCATCATTATCTGTCTTGTTGTTGCATGCCTTGTCTCCCTGTTACTTGTACTAACACGTTGTGTTGAGGAGAGGTCATCATTATGCTGTAGTCGATTGTTTTCACCCAGTAGCATATCCATGCCTAGTAAGAATCCAACAGCAGAGGAAGACTACGACTACCTCTTCAAAGTCGTGTTAATTGGTGAGCAACAGCCTCGCATTGGAGAACTCCCTTTCCATATCCACCTCAGGTGACAGTGGTGTGGGCAAATCTAATATACTTAGCCGATTCACACGAGGAGAGTTCAATCTGGAGTCTAGGTCTACCATTGGCGTAGAGTTCGCTACCAAATCAGTAGGATCATCATCATTACTCCCATGCACGTATCATATGAATATACAGGTCCGTATAGGCTCGAAAGTGGTGAAGGCTCAGATATGGGATACAGCGGGTGGGTATCATTATTCACTGTGTTCATGTTTATGTTACCATTCACAGGCCAAGAGCGTTATCGTGCCATAACATCAGCGTATTACCGAGGTGCCGTCGGAGCTCTACTCGTCTATGATATATCCAAACGGTAAGAATACACACACATTAATCACAATTAGTGGTGCAATTGAGTAGCTCATCATTCGAAAACGCTGCACGATGGTTGAAGGAACTGCGTGAGCATGCAGATAGTGATATCGTGGTCATGTTAGTCGGCAACAAATGTGATCTATCCCATTTGAGGTGAGAACATCTACATTCAAGGCAGGCAGGTAGGATTGGGGTTGTTTTTAGAGCGGTCGAGGAAGATGAGGCAAAGAAGTTTTGTACCGACAACGATCTCCTATTCATAGAGACCAGTGCTTTGGAGGCGACTAATGTGGAGGAGGCCTTCCAGGAGATCCTAGAGGATATATACAAGGTATCCGCGGGTTCACCTCGGGAGGTCACTAGATTCCTCACTGTATCAACCGAACTAACATACGAATTGAGGTAGAAATGCCTGGAAAATCCGCGATAGTTTTTCGATGTATCCTCGAATATTTCTCCTCATCACGATGTCGCACATAGCGAACTGAGCATAGTCGAGCCTGTGTATATTCTCCCGAACTATACAAGGTGCAGCTACCAACAGCCACTGTGTGATGCTGCTGAGGACCTATCAGGTTAACTCGTCAAAGCCAACACCATTACGGGCTGGAGCGGACACTCCATCAATAGAAGAACAACAAGAGCGGATGCGAGTACAGTTAGAAGGGGCAACAAGTGGAGGACAGCAGATACAGACACATCATAGCAAGTGTTGCGCCTCTTCGTAATGATTATATAGGAAACCATTCCTCCATGTTGTTGTACCTAGCATAACTACAACAATATCGACAACAACTAGCGTCACCACCATCATCGTCTATGATAATATACTATACCGTTATTCAATGTCATCATCATCACTGTTATGTATACACATTGGACTATGCTCATTCCACTACAACTGATCCTGCTACTGCTTATAATTGTGATACTGGTGGTGATGATCGATGCCAGTTAACATATTCTTATCGCTGCTGTCCACAGGAGTTGAGTTATTATCCATATCACCATGTCCGACTAGTCAGTATTGCAGCGAAGGATTGGTAGTATCGACACACTTTGAATGACTCTGCCTCTACCAATCGCACCGATCCTGTAATGGTTTCTACCACTGACAACGCAAAAGCATAATAGAACTCATATACCACATTCTCGTATATCACGACAGTTTTGCTCCAACGGCCACCCACAGCCGAAATCAGTCTTACATGAGGGGCATTCTGAGCTCTCTTCGAGCAACCACCGATCGATACAGTCAACATGGAAATGATGCAAACACGGCAATGTTCGCATGAGACATGCTGGTATGAACTCCTCCATACATATAGCACATGTCGGTTGTGTGTGCTGTTCCAAGTAATACCATCTTGGGAACGTCTTCAGTACTACGGGATCGATGGTGTGATGCTCAAGTATCGCCGTACTTTCACCAGTCAAAACTTCGAGGAAAGTATCGTCCTGGCTAGCCGAGACTCTGTGCAACTCATTATGGGAGGAAGGAGAGACTGCGGGCGATTGAGGAGGCGAAGCTTGCACGGGCATACCACATAGAATGTCCATGAACCCGGTGTGCTCCCACTGATCATCAGAGTGTGGAAGACTTCCTGATATATCGTCTACTTCTGCATGTAAGGAATCGATGAAATCCATCGAATAAATCAACTTTGGAGACTCCCGAATTCCCCATTATAACTCGATATCCCCTATTATGTAGTGAGAACTGATGTGTGGAGGAACAAAAAGTGACGGCAAGCTCATCAGGGTCTTTATCGAAGGTCATCGTAGTTCATCCATCAAGGACAGCACACAGACAGGCGTATACACGGCACTGCCTTGTAGAGGGCCGGACGGCCTGTTGGGAGGTTAACGGACGAGTCCTTCACACGTTTATCCTGAAGAACGTAACAACTCTAGTCCTTCAAGCATGCTGTAATACAGCAGCTATGCATGGAGAGATTTCTGTAATACGTACCACCAGCAGCCTTACTCTCTCACCATCGACGACTACCAGCCGAGGTGGCTACTCATACGACCTCTATATCTTATAGGAATCTACTCCACGCTTACGGTCACCAATTGACTGAGTGAATAAGGAGATCACTTTCAGCGGATAAGAGCCTCAGCCTAAGGCCTCAAATCTACCATAACGTCGGCATACATCATATCTGCTAGAGTGGTTACTACCAGCGTATAAAACACTCTTATTGGGTGTGGCATCCTTGGCTAGTAGTAGCAATAAGACGGGGGATAAAGGGTCCGAGACTAAGGTAAGATGCAAGTATGCTGACGTCTGATGTACACTCATCGGG
>NW_003214456.1:0-2773 GCF_000006405.1 Perkinsus marinus ATCC 50983 | reverse complement strand
AGGGACGAGTAGGGGACTCCATACTCTGAACGGGATGCTTATCATACCACCCCAGAGGACGCGACTGACATACTCGGGAGGATCCAAGGGGCCGCCACCCTCTTCCCCTCTGCTAACCTGCATTATCGACATCAAGTTATGCATAATAGTGCAGCACTGACCACATGCGAGACCACTGCCCCCTCTGACGCTTTTTGCCCTTGCCTGTGCTGCATTGCAGATGACGCACTGAACAGGACGATGGACTACCCTACAAGACAACACTTGATAACCTGTGGTCATCATCATCGAAGCCTTTATCGTGTTTATGAGATTCCATCTGACGACTAAGTGCCATAACTAGCTCCTCCTCATGTGCCCTCATGAGAGCCGCCTTCTCCATCTTGTGCTGTCCACAACTACTACACTACCACGACCACATAGGTGCTTACTTTAACTTTAGTCAACTTCACCCACTCCTTAACTCTCGCGAGTCTGTCAATATACTTATCCCGTTGATCCTAACAATGAATCAACTTTCAAATTCGCACGTTCACAGTAGTACTAGTAGTGGGACCAGCACTAGAATATGTATTGGACGAGTGTACAACAAGTCCTCCTCAGAACGCTCGTGGAGTTACTTCATTGTCACCAACACATATAGCATATATCCCCATACAGGACACTACCCACCTCCCACTCATGTCTGGACGCTCGTAGCTCTCGAAGCTCCTTACTCAGCTTGTGGTTCCTCTCATTAGAGCACGATAACTGATAGTATGCACACAGACTACACTGTTAGATAAAACATACTTCAGCCTCCAGCTTCTTCACTTTGAATGCAAGGGCCACACAGCGCTTACACGCCACCATCACTTCCTCAACGGCATCTAACATCATGTCATGTTCACAATCTGCAAAGGGTGATACCAACCTGGTGACAGTCCCCCAACACCAATAGGCCTCTGTGGTAAGTGAGAGCGTATAGAGCTCAGGGCCTTCCTTATCTTCATCGTCAATATCTGATTAAGATCAAGGCTATGCCAGCAAGGAATAGTGGTGGTCCAAGTGAGCACCTCTGGTGACACTTCACACTCGGTGACTTCACCCGCGAGATGAGTAGCCCCTTGTGCGGGACGAGACACTGGGGAACGATGAGTCATGGTAAAAGCTATCAATTGGGGTCAGCAAGGATGCCCATGGTTAACCAAACATCTATTAAGGCAACAACAATGCCAACAACCATTGCAGACACATTCATGTCAACCCAAGGGACATGCTCCTCATTTCTTTTTCTTTTTTTTACCCTTGCCGCCCTTTTTCCCTTTGCTCGCTCCCATGGCCTGTCACCACGATTCACTCCATATATGCGGACCAATAACAGCAGGAACATAACCGAAGGCTCTCAGCAAGTTGAGAAATACTCACAAGTTAGAGAGACTATGAATGATAAAGAACTTCTATGGAATGAGTCATTTCGGAGTAGACAAAACTAGTCCTCAGCTACTACCTGTTCCAATGCCTCCAATGTAGTAGGAGAGCACCGTTCCGTGACAAGGACCTCCTTAATGTGAGTCGACCCTACCAATCCCTGTACCACTCGCTTAGCCCCAACATCAGTGAAGAAATTAGAGCTTAAATTGTATCTGTAACCAAGTCCAACATATACCCACACCCATCGAGCGTCCTACCGTTCTATCGTTAGATTCTCACGGAAGACTCTAGTAAGTTCAAGCAGTAGCCTCTCCTCCTCGTGGATCTTGTTATCAGCAACATTGATCGCCTTGATTACCACATACTCATTAGTATAGATCGAAATGTTCCAACCTTCAACTTCCTAGCCCCCCGGAATCCACGCGACATGAGCTCTAGGAACCCCAAACTCTGTAGGTTGTTACCACGAAGATTGAGATCTTCTATAATACTAACAACCAAGTCAAGTACACGGTACATCAGAGTACCGCTATACTCACCAGTTGACAAAGATGAGAATAAGGGATAAGTGCTGAGCTCCTTCCGGGCCTATATCACAGTACTGTAAGCTGAGGCCACGTATTGATCCGTTCTGGCATAGACCTGGAATGGAACAATCCGACAATAGGAAGCTAACAGTTACCCTCTGCCAACGCCTCGACACCAGCACTGCCAAACTTGTTGTAGTCTAGTTTGAGTAGGGTTATGAGCTTATATCCATTCAAGCTGAGGGTCCGCCCTAGTATAGCACACCCGAGACCTGAGAGGAATCTACCTATACAGTAGAGGGCTGCAAGGTTACATACTCGTCACTCCACCATCAGTGATTTGAACATCCTCTACTATACAACCACCGAACTAATAGAGAAAATATAATAGTAAGGCAAACCGTGAAAGGGGTTAAGACCTTAGGGTTAACAGGCATCTCGAGGTATTTGCAAACACTCCGTACACCCTCATCTCCCATATCACACTTCCACAGTCTCATCGCCTTCAACTTGTTGTAGTTGGACTCTCGTAAAGCCTACATCCGACAAATCGAATGCCAATACATACCACTCCTCGTCGAATTCACCTCACATACAACCCTAAAGGACATGATGTCCTGTGGACCATTGAAGTTCCAGGCCGGCAACTCCTCCCTGAGTACGACCCACGCATCGACTTTAGAACATCCCCATTCCTACGGTATACCCTTCTTCGACTATGGTATTTATAATATTCTCCAGTTGGGTCAGCTTGGGCACTTCATAATCCTTCTGTAGTTTCCTCAACGTCTTGACGAACTCCTCGAAGAGATCGACCTCGTCCTCCTGCCCTC
>NW_003200248.1:0-2090 GCF_000006405.1 Perkinsus marinus ATCC 50983 | reverse complement strand
TTGCTCAGGAGAAAGAGTCGAGATTTCTGAGTATGAGTGCTTGAGACAGAGTTAGATTACGCAATCATGAGCAAGATCCTTGATCCTTGATTTTAATCAGCCGCTGAATCCGATTTCTGATCCCTTATCACGATAATCCTATTAGGATTATCCTAATCAAGATTCAAATCTATACTCAATGGCTGACTCAGAGTTTTTGGCACTGAGTCAAAACGAGGATTAATCTTGATTCTGTACTTGGGGCCCGGACCCCTGGTACGAAACCCTGATTCTGAGTTTTGACCTCACCACTTCGGCACGCGCCACACTCAACCAGTTGAGCTGTGAGATTGTAAGATATACGACGGTACAAGAAGGTATAGCGTATGTAGTACATACAGGCTCTTAGTACGACCGTGCCCTGGAATAGAACCCCAGTTCTGAGCACTTGAAAGCATCTCCTTAACCATCTCAGCTATGAAATCATACGATACTGAATGACGCATGGATGTATGGGCTATACCGTATTATACGGTCCGTATAACGCACGTAGGACATGCATCTACATTGTGTGAATTACGCATTCCTTAATTCAATTAATTGTTCGTGTCATGAATTTCATGAAGACTATGAATGGCCTCCGTTGATACTCTTAAGAGATTGTCGGATGGCGATACCCAAACACGCTGCCGGTTCTCAGAGGGAGCTTTATGGGAATTGTTGGACTTACTGGAACGTAGTGAAAAAAGCAAAAGACACCAAGTCATGGTCAAATTACTGGTTGCGCTATTATTCTGGCGTGCGGCGCGCTGAACTATCACTTGGAGTTAGAGACCCAGAGTTAGTTGATTCCGACGTTCGATTGAATGAAGGTCAATTTATTGGGCTAGGTCAACAAGCGAGCGAATGGTTTGTGTTGTGGTTGGGGTTTTGGATGGATAAGCATTCAGTTATCATTTAGTTAATGGGGACTTTCCTGAACCCACCCACCCGCATCCAGTTAAAGTTAGTTTGGGAGGCACGAGTAGTCAAGCGAGGGTCGTCAGCCAGAGAGTATCGACCTGACTCACTGTGGCTGGTTAGAGATTCATGTAACCTCGCTACCACTACTCGCGCGGAGCGAAGCATCCACTGTTGCAATTTTGGGAATGATTATTCGCAGAATTTCGCGGTTGGGACTTTCGGGTCCCACTCGATTTCTGTCGCAACGTGCGATGCTTTCACTCCACTACCCACTACTCCCATCTAACTAAATGACTGAATGATAGCAGATAACAGGTCGTCCGCAGTGTTGAGTATTTTGTAGAATTGAGTAGAGGGAGTGGACCAATGAGCGAGCAAAGTTGAACATATTGAGAAGTTTGAAGTACGGATGTGCTCACGTGCGACAAAAGATCTTCTTCCAAAAGTTTCATCATTGCTGTAATGTGACGCCGTTACACTGAAAATTTTTCTTTACAGTGACGGAAAATGTTAATGTATTCGGGGCGAACCTACCAAATTCTACCCTCACAGGGTGATGTTTTCTTGCTTTCTTGAAATTGACACTTTCGGTTGTGGGGCGTAGCGGCTATAGTGTTCGTCTTGTCAGAAATGTCTGATTCAAACTGTGATTCCCTGATCCTCGAAAATACTCAGATTCAATGGAATCACCCGAAAAATCAGCCTCATGAGGAAGGCAAGTTAATCAGCCAAAAATTCAACTTCTGATTCTCGAACCAGCTAGGAGGTTCGCCGTGATTCATTCACGCATCAGTGCGATGATCCTGATTTCTCGGTCCAGAGTAAAAAATCAGTGAATCAGGGGTTGATACTCACCATCTGATTTTCTTATCTGAGACTCAGGTTCTGAGTAAATACTCTGACTCACCTGTTGCATTTGAATCGGCATACGGCCCCTGGTTTCACACTGAAACTTGTGTTGGAACGTTCTCCTCACACGCGGCTATCAGGGAAGCTTGAATGGAATCGCGCAGTCCTTGGGTAATTTATGCTGTGACGGTATAGGACCACAGTTTCGATGTCGGAATCTACGAATTTGAGGAGTCTTTCTTTTATCCCTGGCAGGAGTAACTTGACCAAGGGCTTGACGATTCCTCACACATGATTGG
>NW_003205132.1:0-1346 GCF_000006405.1 Perkinsus marinus ATCC 50983 | reverse complement strand
TTCTATCACGGTTGATAACTCCAACTGGTAAGGTTCTCACCGCATACTACAGCTAGCTCGGCACAAGCTGCACAACTTTTTCGTGACATCGAAGTTCCTGCTTGCAAGCACATTTTGAAACCGCATGCGGCGGCTCGTGAATTTGGGCTGTTGTTTCATCTCCGCAACGCGTTCTGAGGTACCGGGCGGTCATTCATCATTCCTGCAAGGAGTTCTGCTCTAGGTGAATAGCTCTTTTCTATGCACGGACAACGCTTTATTAACGTTGTTTTTCCCCTGAACTGGCACGGTTGGGCCAACCGCACGGAATGGTACGAAAACACCGACTCTGTTTAGTGGAAATTTTTCGGTAAGACTGATCTATGCAGTCGATAAGCTGCACCTCTCAGTTTAATAACCATCTCAATAGTAGCTCCTTGTTTCAATCAAGGGACCTTAGGGTTATGAGCCCAACACGCTATCCACTGCGCCAAGCTGCTCATGCGTACAAACTCCTGTATCGCCCTGACGTGCTGAGCATAACTGTTCCACGATAGTCTAGAGACCCTTCTCTCGTTGATACGAACTGCACCGCCCGGGAATTGAACCCGGACCATCTGCTTGGAAGGCAGATAACCCAACCATTAGACTACGGGTGCATATCACTTACGTAGTGATTGAGTATTCCTGTGATACTTGTAGAGGGACATCTGAATCCCTTCTCGGACGTACCGTCGTCAACCATCCCGCGGCCAAGAGTCTGATTAGGCCTTAAACGCGTACCTGAGATCGCGAACTGCTACTATATGTCTCCCATGGTAGGCCGCATTCTATCTCGGTTGATAACTCCAACTGGTAAGGTTCTCATCGCATACTACAGCTAGCTCGGCACAAGCTGCACAACTTTTTCGTGACATCGAAGTTCCTGCTTGCAAGCACATTTTGAAACCGCATGCGGCGGCTCGTGAATTTGGGCTGTTGTTTCATCTCCGCAACGCGTTCTGAGGTACCGGGCGGTCATTCATCATTCCTGCAAGGAGTTCTGCTCTAGGTGGATAGCTCTTTTCTATGCACGGACAACGCTTTATTAACGTTGTTTTTCCCCTGGACTGGCACGGTTGGGCCAACCGCACGGAATGGTACGAAAACACCGACTCTGTTTAGTGGAAATTTTTCGGTAAGACTGATCTATGCAGTCGATAAGCTGCACCTCTCAGTTTAATAACCATCTCGAGTGTATTGTGATGAATAGCGGCTCCTTGTTTCGATCAAGGGACCTTTGGGGTTATGAGCCCAACACGCTATCCACTGCGCCAAGCTGCTCATGCGTACAAACTCCTGTATCGCCCTGACGTGCTGAGCATAAC
>NW_003207205.1:0-1320 GCF_000006405.1 Perkinsus marinus ATCC 50983 | reverse complement strand
CCTCCCCATCCCAGAATGACTCCACCAAACACTATCGTTTCAAACTGTCGGAAAAGTAACGTAAGGCTCGCGTGATTTCATACGTTGGGACAATATACAACCTAAAAAAAGGCAAGTCGTACTCGAACTCGAACACCTCCCAAGCACCTCACTACCTAGCGACGATCAGCTCCTCGTCTCGTCTTAAGCGATGTGCGATCTCTACTACGCTTCTGACTCTTAGGAAGCTTTGACACCACGGACGGTACCACCAGTTGGAACTTAACATTAACACCTACGAGACAATTGCTCATCATTGCTGCAGACACTGTTGCGCGCGACATAGGCTTATCGAACTAATGACATGAAATGGTGATAAAATACAGCAGCAATGATTCTCTGTCTAATAAGCACCTATCCTACCTTGGCTCTTCTCCTTCTCGACTACCTTCGACAAGTCGCCCTATAAAAACGCCATTCCCACAGCACTAAGGAGTCCTTTCACTACCTGTGTGATAACACCTGTAGCTGGGACAGGCGCAGAGACGCTCCGAGGAGCTCCCATTTCAATGTCATCGTCGTTATTCTTTTGTACAAAAGCCAACTTAGCTCTCACAGAGCCGCCGATATCGTCACCAACGACAACCTTAGGGATGCTCTCGAGTTCCGAGGCGACATACCTTCATAACACTCGAAGAAGAGACGACAAAGGAGTGGTATTACTTTCTACGGTTACCAGTGATAGCGTAACCACTATGAGGCATCGCTTCACTCCGGAAATCCAAAGGCTTCGCCACAATAACCTGAGCTCTTCCTTCTACCACTTCCTAATCGCTCATCCAATTACCTTAGGGAAAGCCGCCTCTGGATCGTCCGGATAGAGGAAAGCGTTCTTCGGCGTAGCTGGTTTCACAAAGACACCTACACACAGCAGTGTTGGAGGAATACAGGTTCGCGTTCCTCAGCTGATCCCAAAAGTTTCCCCACCAATTGTGGAAGTTTATACACGAATTCGGGTGGACGTGTGCGAAAACTCCCAAAAATTATTATACCGTCAGCAACACATGTGGTGCATATTTTCCCACACCGCCTTGATTCTGAGCCCTATACCCACCGACTACCACTGGCGACTTCTCGCAACCTCTGGTTGGTGTCCTGGAGTCGTTTCTTATCGATGGTGGCGCTAACCAACTGCCTCTTACAGGTTCTGAAGCGCTTCTTGACCTTAGAACGGATCGACTTGGCCATCACCAATAAGTACAAGGAACTACAAATACGACTCAGATGCAGCAAGTAGGAGTGAGATCGGCAGCTAGTATATGTAAAGAAACGAAGCGCATT
>NW_003214869.1:0-1306 GCF_000006405.1 Perkinsus marinus ATCC 50983 | reverse complement strand
AAGCACTGTCTCGGGGACAAGGAGGAACCCGAGGCGCTGCTGTTGGCGATCAAATCCGGTATGCTTTTGCGGTACATATCGTCGTAGGACCTGATCTGCTCTGTAGTCAGCAAAGGACTCAGTGCCTGAGTCCTCTGTGTGTAAGCAGGTATATCGACAGGGCCCAGGATAAACGGATCGAACAAACCAGCCAACAGTGAGCTAAACCTCATGGCGCAACGACAAAAGTCCGCGAGCGATGAGGACTTAACTCTCAAGCCTTTAAGAGTTGTAACCAGCTTGTCTGTAGCCGTACCATCTCGTGACGCATCAACACGGATCAAATCAGGATCATTACTTCCCAGTAAGGCACGAAAGTAAGTTCATTTTTTGGCTCGCAAAATGTCCTCCCCCGACTCGCGGCCTTCACGTGGCGAACCGGATGAGCCGCTCGCTGTCTCTTCGACAGCTGATGCGGTGAGTCACCGCCGGTGACCGACAGCAAGCGGACAGGACGACGCCGTGGGACGCGATCACAAGTCGCCCTGAGGAGGCGTGGGGCGGCAAGAGCTGCCAGGCGTCGACTCAAGCGCCAGCATACCCGGGCACATCGCGATAGTTCTGAGAGGCGTAGGACACCCTCAGTAACTGCGAACTGCAGTCCATGTGGTGGATAGTGGTTCATAGTGGTGGATCCACCAGGTCGTACTCCCGTAGACCCCAGTGTGATACACATGTACACCTGGAGCGTATGTTCTCTATTAGGATACGCCAACAACTTGGCAGTCGTTGAGTCCTTGAAGGCGATCGGGAGTGATGTCCCAATAATCGCCCTACAGGAAACTCGACTACGAGAGGAAGTGCAAGGAGAATGCTCCACAGTGTAAGGGGACTGTAGAACCCAACATAGAAGTGTAGGTGACACCAGATAGGTAAAAACCGTCGAACGGAATAAAATCCTTGAGGTATCTCGAGCAACATCTGTCTCGTCTCATCTGTCGCGTCTCATATAAATAGCGCACGTCATTTTAGGTAAGACGCGTGCATGTGACTTATGACAGGTGACGTACAGATCACGGTTCAGATGTGCCCTTACAACATTCCCACCCCTTTGAAATGTATCGGGTGGTCACAACACAATTGCTTTATAAACAGATCATCATCATGTGCATGTTTCTATCGAAGGATAATGAAGGATTTACAGTTATAAAATCGGATGTTTACACAGAAAAAAAAAGAATTAGTGTTTGTTATAGTTGAATAGCTTTAGCAAAGCACTGGAACTACGAGTGGTGTTACGACTGGGGGTCAAAGTAAATCTTGTAAG
>NW_003214422.1:0-2317 GCF_000006405.1 Perkinsus marinus ATCC 50983 | reverse complement strand
AGATCCTCCGACGACACAATGTCCCTGATGACATTCGACGGCGACTCGTATCTCGACTCCTCCTCCTCGGAATCTTGATAGCTCATAAGTCTATCATTGGTAGCCGTGATTTCCTGACCGCCACCGTTCCGACGGACCAACCGCGATGCATGAGGAGTCAAATGTACAACTCGATAGATGTCTTTGTAGAAACGAGCGCATTGTTGTCGCTCTTCTCGAAGCTTCAATAGCCACACTAATGCGCCTGGTGAAGATGGCGCTTCTCCTTCTTGAGGTGTCACTGTTGCTGGCACTCCTGGGCCCAATCGTACTTCTTGGGCGGATAATCTCTCTATCGGCGACTGATTGGTAGTAACATTAGGGATCACATTGCAAACGTCGATCACCTTTTGTATCAGACCTTGCAGATCTACGGGCGATCTCACAAATAATAGCCGCCACTTCAACGTTCCATGAAAACGTTCATGTATAGAACTCACCGTTGCACGGTACCCTGACGTGGGTACTAATCAGATTGAGAAGGCTTCCAAACGCTTCTTCAGACTAAGAATATTAGAGGCTCTATCCGTCCGCAAAAACCTAGGATACCCCTGCGATGCCCGTGAGAACATAACCATCAAACCAGAGAAGATGGTGTCCTAACTCTCGTCAGTGGTAACCTTCGCTTCGCCGACTCGGCGTAACGTGAGTTCTCATCCACGAGGGTCAAGACTGGTCGTCGGTCAATATAGGTGATGCCAGTGGCGCACATAACCCACGGTGCTGTAGACGATCTTCTTGGAGAAGAGACATAAATCTTCATAGACCGTTGACGTTTTTGTTGACATAATTCCGAGGGATAGTGATCAACTACTTCACAAACTTCTTTCTTGATCTTAGGGAGACCGTAGTGCTTCTCTATCACCGCTAGAGTTGCCGGAATACCAATGTGTGAACAAGCTCCGTGAGCTCGCAGAGTTACACGTTCTCGAAAAGAGCTTGGTAAATAAGGTTGACCTTAATAAAATAGAAGACCGTCTTGTCTTTGCTCGATGCTGTTGGGTACGCCTTCGCCTTCGCCTTCCTGTGCTTCTCGGAGTTCATCAACTGAAGGCCACCAATGATCCTCGCTTCCCAGCTGAGGAGTTGGGGAAGAGTAAAATGGTCGTAATGAAGGTGTTAACCAGCGAGAAATGTCGAATATTACTCTAGATAACGCATCCGCTCGGTTACAGTCGGATTTGACTAGCGAAACGGATTAATTAAGATCATGCAGATCTATGATCGCTGCTAAAACCTAACCTTCGTTGAACCAACAAACGATAAAGCCCAAAACTTCAGGACTTTATCGTTTGTTGGATCATCTCGTTGCTACAATTCTGAAAAAACAGTCCAGCACCAACCGTAAAGTCGTAAGGCCTTTCCGTAACCGTAAATTGCTTACGTTACGCACGCCGTAACGTAAACCGTAAAAAACGTTATGCTGCCCATCTATACCCTGAAGGTCGAACTGAACGATGATTGATCAGATTGTTAACCCAATGAAAGACCGATGTGGAGTCGACACGAATCTCAGCCCCTCGATATTGATAGGAATTTCAGACTGTGTAGGAGAGCTTCTAATTCACCGATATTGATGTCTTCCGTACTTTTGCTTGACTTTGACGATTTTGTCACCTTTCGCTGCCACGCGCCGTCAACGATAACGTCACCTTGAACGTTCGTCATCACCATGCCTTCTAAGACGTGGCTGCTGTCAGTCGACAAGATAATCTTAGACGAATCTTCGTTCATCTTGGGGATGGTCCACACACCTTTGACGGGATCTCCACGTTGACCTAGTTCTTCACAGAGACGAATACCATAGGCAACGAGATCTTCTGGAATCGTTTGATTCCAGAAGATCTTGGCCGATACTCCGGCCGGGAAGATGACGAGCAAAGCTCACAGTCGGCCGTAGCCATCCGAGTACTGGGAGAAAAGATACCAGCACTCCGAGCCAGCTTGAGAATTGACATGCCGTTACCATCGGAGGCGATGATGATAAACTGGGCTCAATGAATAATAGCTGATCTAAACTGAGACGACGTTTCCAAAATAATCTACCGTCAGAGACTGCTACAACAAGGCCCAATATACGAGCCTTCTCAATGGGAACTGGGGGCTTCGTGAACAAAGAATTAGTCGCTAATTCTCTGTTCACGTAACGATCGAACACTCTGACGACATGGAATTCTCGTAGACGATACATCGCTCGGAGCGAAAGTATCATCGAAATAACGCAAATTGTTTTGAATCTTATCAGATCCCGCTCTTGAGATCTTGACTGGGTAATAGA
>NW_003212088.1:0-1067 GCF_000006405.1 Perkinsus marinus ATCC 50983 | reverse complement strand
CCCTATTATCATTACTTCAGTCCTAGAAACCAACAAAATATGACCGAAGTCATATCCTATTATTCCATGCTAATGTATTCATGGCATAAGCCTGCTTGAAACACTCTAATTTCCTCAAAGTAAAAGTCTTGGAACACGGTCAACGCACAGTTAAGTACGTGAGCACGAATCCCAAGAAAAAGCCAAGGTCAAACCTGATACCGACCAATCCCGTAGGAAAGGTGGATCGGTCGCCCAAGGCAGAAATCCAACTACGAGCTTTTTAACCGCAACAACTTTAATATACGCTATTGGAGCTGGAATTACCGCGGCTGCTGGCACCAGACTTGCCCTCCAATTGATACTCGTAAAGAGATTTAAAATCTACTCATTCCAATTACAAGACAGAATTGCCCTGTATTGTTATTTCTTGTCACTACCTCCCTGTATCAGGATTGGGTAATTTGCGCGCCTGCTGCCTTCCTTAGATGTGGTAGCCGTTTCTCAGGCTCCCTCTCCGGAATCGAACCCTAATTCCCCGTTACCCGTCAACGCCACGGTAGGCCAATACCCTACCGTCCATAGCTGATAGGTCAGAAACTTGAATGGTCCATCGCCGGACAAGCCGTGCGATTCGCCGGGTTATTATGAATCACCAACAAGGACTAGGCGGAGCCTAGGTTGGTTCTGTATCTAATAAACGCAGCCCTTCCGAAGTCGGGCCTTGACGCATGTATTAGCTCTAGAATTACTACGGTTATCCAAATAGTAATCGATCACCAAATAAACTATAACTGTTTTAATGAGCCATTCGCAGTTTCGCCGTTTAAAGCTTATACTTAGACATGCATGGCTTAATCTTTGAGACAAGCATATGACTACTGGCAGGATCAACCAGGTGATTGCATCAATGCAATGCTTGCGAGCTTCCGATTAAATCCAAGGATATAATCAAAAGTCGTAGCGTGCTCTGATGGTCACTAAATATCGCACGAAGCGATACCCTTGCGATCTCATATCCATCAAAGATGAATAGTCGAAAGCGAGGGTCCGGTCTTCCGGTTCACGCCCAGAGTCGCAACAAAAAA
>NW_003209296.1:0-1045 GCF_000006405.1 Perkinsus marinus ATCC 50983 | reverse complement strand
TAAGTTCATGTTCACTTTTAAGGAATTCATCCAACTTATCCGATTCTCTGCAAGCATCCCCGAACATATCCCGAGGCCAATTATCAGGTTCGGGTAGATAAGCAAACTCATGGAAGCTGGGGAGGCTGGAGGCTTCTGGCCAGGCCTGTTCAGAGGGAGTACCGAGGAGCTCTACGATGGCCTTGAGTAGATCAACCTCAGAGGGAACCTAAACCACTACACTACACATCCACGATGTCTCGAATGATACTAGAAAATTCATGAGTCGCCACCTACGCTGGATTCAAAATTTCAACGGAAATTACTCCAACGAATGTGAAAACACTTGAGCCTCTTCGTTGGCGTAAACTCTGACTTTCAAATTCAACTGCAACCAAGTATCCTGACTTTACAAACCCTGATTCTATTTCTCCAATAATAATCACCTGGAAGAGTGGGGCCCTGCGTTTGACGGTACTTGGCCGACTCCTTTCCCCTCGAGGTAGCATTTCTGCCATGAGTGTACCGATAGACCAGATGTCGACTGCTGGAGAGTAATAGGAGGATTCAAATAACAATTCGGGAGCTCTATACCACAACGTGACCACATTGAAGGTCATGTTGCCTCCGAAAGACCGCTTCGATTGACCGAAACATCCCTGAAAACAGAAATGATCAACAAATGATTTTAGTAGAGCAGAGTTCCATTTCAACGAAGAGTTCGAAGCAATGTGATGTAGATGTCGGACGCGGGTATCGATCCCTGGACCTTCCGGTGTACAAACTAGCCTACTAACTACCCTCCCAGAGATATACACACACCAACCTAACCTTCACACTACACCACAAGGATCGACACTCATCAATAGCGATTCTGCATAGCGCAGGAAAGGTAAGATTCGCTTCTCACCGGAGGCGGTTGGCCAAGCTGCCTGGCGAGACCGAAATCGGTTAAACTGAGCGTTCCAGTGTTGATATCACACAAGACGTTGCCAGATGACAGATCTCGATGGACGAACCAGACATCATGGAGAGCCTTCACGCCCGACACTATTTGGTATACCAT
>NW_003202218.1:0-1474 GCF_000006405.1 Perkinsus marinus ATCC 50983 | reverse complement strand
TACTACTACTACTACTACTACTACTACTACTACTACTACTACCCAGCTGGGAAGCCAGCACCGGCGCTGTCTCCACTGGAAGGACCCTTGACCATAGGTGCAGATGGTGGCAAGCCAGCTGCACAGCGGTACGGCTGGGGCCTAGCCTGAGAATACCATTGCAGGATACGACGATCAAATCAAAGCCCCCAGGTTCAGCTACCAGAACATCGTCATCTACTGGGGAGCCATCGCCTCTCGAGGATGATGAGGTCGATGACTCAGCGCTGACCAGAGCAACAGTGGACTGGACTGCTGCGAGGGCCGCAAGCCCGATGGCCACGTGCCACCTTAGGCTTGTCAGCGACTGTCCTCCCAGTGCCGTTAAGGTGGAGGTTTGACCGATCCTGTCGTGGTCAGTCATTGGTGAGGATGTAAAACCTAGTGAGCCGACCCCAAAGACCAAGAAATCCTCACTCCTCCGGCTCAAAAGCTCAACACTGCTGAGACAACAATTTATTGCACGGAATAGCATCAGTTGTATTGCTGTTAGAAAACTCCATCGTAGTACTCTAGCTACTCCTCAGGAGCCTCTCCTTAGTGGTCTGTGACAGACGAATGCAAAGCTATCTAATGGCAAGTTGAGGGCCGCTCGTAAGCTCGCCCTCTACCGTGACCATACGTAGAGGGCTTATTACGAAATACTATGCCTTATGTGCAGTAACTTCTACGGCAACGTAATGTGCATCGAAGCCTCATCGAGAGGCTATCACCAGCATCCAGTGCTAGCTGTACCTGGGAGGAACTCAGTAGACGAACACCCCTTCTCTATAGGCTTCCTCTATGCTAGCGTATCCCTGTCTAGATCTGATAGGCACCTTCTCCAGCGCTATTCTCTCTACCTCTACGCGGATTTTCCATACCACTAACCAAAGATACTCGCCCTGGACAAATACGGCAAGGGTTGAGCTGCTGCTTGTCAGACCTTTCCGAGGTCGGAACAAGCATAGCCCCCTTGAGAAAGTCACGATGGGCCGTCCGAATGACCTTCCTCCTAGTAACAAACTCATCTGCATAGCAGTACGAATGTCACTAAATTGACCATACGTGTCGAAATGCCCGTTGAGCTCTAAAACTATCTCCTCTGAGCAGTTTCCGAAGCGTCGAGTAGTAATAACGATGAAACTTGCCCTTAGGTGTGATGCCTCTCAGCAATAAATGCGAAGAGCTTTCCCTCATCAGCCCTCTTGATCTCAACCCAGTTACCTCCGTAACTCAACTCAGACTAACAATGTGTTTCAATGACCGAAGAACAAAGGCAGGTCAGACTTCATATCGGTTAAAGCAGAACAGAATACGCACTGGGGGCATTGATCCTTGCAACACCGCACCAGGAAAATTATACGCCTAAGAATAGCGATTTAGTATAGTGACGACCGATGGGGCCGATAGTTGGGAAGTGATTTAGCATACAAGTAGCACGAATCATACCTTC
>NW_003201076.1:0-988 GCF_000006405.1 Perkinsus marinus ATCC 50983 | reverse complement strand
CTTGTCTCAGATGCAGAGACTAGGTACCACTGTTCCACCCATGGCAGATTCCAAGGTAACCTTTACTGTTGGAATGTGGTAGAGATGGTTGGTGTCTTCAGAACTCCCTTTCCAAAGTCGACGACGCGTCCGCACGCACAGTGAGAACAGCGATGCGGTTGGAGTTGTCTTATTCATCTTTGTGAGGCAGATAGCTGATTTGAAGGCTTTCCTAATTTCGAAGACCAAGTACATAGCACAGCTCGAGCAGGAGCTGGAGGCCAGGAATAATAAGGTTCCCAGTGGACCTATGGGGGAGGTGACTAGAGTGGCTAAGATCAAGGCGGTATTCGTTTGGTCAAGAGTCCCCACGGCGAGTCGATCAAAAGGCTGAAGGCCCAGCTGGTTACCAAGGATGCCCTCATAGATGATCTTCGAGACGAAATACGTCGGCTCAAGGCATTCATGGTTAGCGCGACATCGTATCCTTGGCGAGGCAGGAGGGGCTCGTGTGTAGGGTGCAACGATATCTCGGCCGTTGAGTAGGGCGAGCCCTAGAGACGGCAGAGGGACCCCAAGCCCTAGGTGGATGCACGCTTGAGGCTACTAACAATCTGCTGATGATATCAGAAAGTCTCCGAGTGGCTTGGGCTCCTCGGGTAAGTTACAAGTACACCCGCTGTTGACAGGAGGGCCAGCTTTCCCCTATCACAGCATGAATCGAGATGACCCTATAGATATAAGGTGATGGGGATGTGAAGGAGGTCATAGCCTGTTTACTGTGGTGTCTCAGAGTTGAGGAATTCTATAACAGCACCTCTTCTGCTGTACCCATCAGAAGGATCAACCGTAAATGTTATGCCTTTGGATGCACCCAGGTAGAGATCAACATAGTGAACGGCAAGCTACTAGTCCGTACAGAGGTAAGCAATGACAGTCTCCAGCACGGAGCGGCCTAATCGGTCATCTTATCCCCGGTGTCAGTGTACAGTAGACGCATCGGCTGAAA
>NW_003208240.1:0-1021 GCF_000006405.1 Perkinsus marinus ATCC 50983 | reverse complement strand
CCGATGTATACGATTCGCCGAGGTATGTTGGAAGTTGAATGCATGACGAACTCGAGAATCAGCACTTTCGTCGTGTTCCTTCAGAATTCATGCGCAAGCGACGGACTCAGTCAATACGTACGCAGAATGTGTAACCATCCCATTGCTCGAAGGCTACTCCCAATTGACGAGAGAAATCCTGCTCGTGTCTGTCGAAACAGTAAGCGATGATGTGTGACACTGACCTCATAGGATAGTGGAACCATTCACCCAGATATCAATACTATCATGAATTCAAGTGTCACCAGTCACCGAGAACGGCGCTGAGAGCCAGGGCTGGGTGCGCGTCTTATTGTAGAGAAGCAGAGAGAGTGATGGCGCGAGTAAGTTTACAACCCGAAAATATGTACGGACTGGGAGCGCACTTGCTTGAGCTATCACGACGTTACATACATGACCATACGCTTTCATCCAGATGAGGAGCGCCAGTAGCGGAACCGACTTAAAACATTCCTATATGGAGAACCCGGGCATCGATCCCGGTGCCTCTCGCTTGCTAAGCGAGCGCTCTACCATTTGAGCTAGTCCCCCTCACAATATCTGTTTCTCAATTCACTTGGAAAGGATGGGCTGAACCGCCCCTTCCCCTCGAACAACGTTGGAATGGTTTGTTCTAACTCAATGTTCAACTTTGTCCAGGGGAGGAGGGGAACCGGTGACGAGCCAGATATCTTGAACAAAACAACGCACCTGTGATATTTACTCAGTTCCCCATCCTTGCGCTCAACACAATCCCGGAAAACACCGTATCAAATATATATTTTCCGATGCAGGGACTCGAACCCTGGTCGCGTGGGTGAAAGCCACGAATCCTAACCAGCTAGACTACATCGGAAATCGAAAATTTTCCGATGTATACGATTCGCCGAGGTATTGTTGAAGTTGAATGCATGACGAACTCGAGAATCAGCACTTTCGTCGTGTTCCTTCAGAATTCATGCGCAAGCGACGGACTCAGTCAATACGTACGCAGAATGTGTAA
>NW_003211759.1:0-997 GCF_000006405.1 Perkinsus marinus ATCC 50983 | reverse complement strand
CTCTAACATCGCCCATATAGCCATGAGTTCGGCTTGGTGGGGCCTCTGTGATGCTTTACAGCATTACCACTCGCCGCTTACCTGGCAATGTCAATGCCTTAGCGATCCGACTACCAGGAGCATCTTCAAGATACTGAAGCCTCTCAAGCATTGGTAGTGCAATACCAGCTGCTGCTTCAACTGCACTATATATTTGAGCGCTTGTGTAGCCCTTGGATCGGAGACTCTTGATGCGGTCCAGACCGGCGAGGGTCCATACACCGTAATTGGCCTTGAACTCGCATTCTGTGACAACTTGAGTCCCCCTACCCTTGCAAGCCCTCCCTAGCAGTCGATGTAGGGAGCAGCGACTGTCACGACGACGAGAGCCCATATGAAGCCTTCTGAAGGATCCGTCATCCTTGAACAGCTTGGCAGCCAGATCAGTCGGGTCAGTGAAGACGGGGAACTCTATTGTTTCTTGTCGTTGAGGCTGTCTAGGAGGATCGGTCTTGGGAGTAGGTGAAGGCGGATGTTGGTGATACTTATGTTGTAGACTTGCCAGATACCGCTCATTCATGAAGGCGGCCATCTGTGCTGCAGTCGGCATAAGTGGTTCTTGTTGGGTAGGAGCTGGTGGTAGGATGGGCCCTCGAGGTCGACTAGGCAATATTTGTCGTTGGGGTGTAGGGATCCTCTCAGACGTCGTCATCATCGGAATAACCACAAGTTGTTCTTCTTGGGGTTGCCGAGGGGCTGCAGGTATGGCCGGACCGGCTGCTTCGTGTCCCTCAGAGTGATGATGATGTAATAGTATCGTATCAGGAGGGGACGGAGAAGAGCTTAAGCTCATAATAAAGACGATACGCAAGGACTTAAATAACAATTGCCAGCTTTAGGACACCAGAGTCCCCCCAAGTTGCGCTGTCACCTCAAACTGCGCAGTTTTAATTTTTCGCTCGCCGTAATGATCGATTATGAACAGCGCAAGTTGTGACCGAGGTGACAGAGCAATACT
>NW_003201280.1:6224-9566 GCF_000006405.1 Perkinsus marinus ATCC 50983 | reverse complement strand
TTGTTATTGGATAGGAGTTCTACCTCCAAATACCTCGAGTACAATAGATAACATAAAATACTTCGGAATGCTACGAATACTTACAGCTTCGCAACGAGTCGAAATAATAGACATGCCGTGTTAGAGCAGCTGATACGACAAATGACTATTAAAGTTTCGATCCTTCTATTTCAAAATACTTCACATAGAATGATCGTCCGCTATCATCACGGTTCTCACTTAGCTCTTCATCTCCTATCTCATACCGAGAGTCAGCCACATTGATACACAGTATTATGCCCTTATTGTCCATCCATAAGTCAGATATTTGCACATCACGGAACGGAGAAAGACCATACAAAGGGGTCATGAAAATTATTGATTCGGTGCACAAATCTACGATCATGCCCTTCAGACCATGTCCACGAGACGCGAATGCACATATGTATGTGTCATACAGAAAGCAAAGACCTCCTATCTCATATCGATAGCTTGGCAGACTGATTTCGCACTCGTTAGCAAGATCTGTTCCCACATACCCGAATATAACAGGATGTTCAGCTGGTTCTATGGTTAGGACAAGTTGTGGCAGTGGTAATCTTCTACCACCAACCCCTTCGAAGTTGCAGTCAAAATGGCCCACCTCCAAATCAAGGCGCCACAGCAGAACCCATGAAGGAGCAACTTTGGACTCGGATAAATCCAGTCGATATACTAGTGTGCGTACTACTAGTGTACTAGTGTACTACTAGGAAATGCCGGTACACTATCCTTACTGCAGTCTCAGCCATAATGCAAAAACAACACCGACTAAAAGATTCCCTCTCTCTCTCACTCGAAGCCGATTTCGGCTAGGCGGCCAGCCAATGCTTCGCACACATCAGCGGCTTTTGAGGTCTTCGATAGTCGGCGAGGGTGACCAGTCCATCTCCGCTGTTTTTTGGTTTTTTTTGGTTTTTTTAACATCGCCATCTCATCTTATCAGCTGAGCTGATTCAGCTCTCGTGTCGCAAAAATAAGAAGATTAATAGCCTCATCGAAAGCTAATACTATTAAGGAGCTATCAGGAATTACATTGTCAGATAAATTTTAAACATTTATGGGCGAGCGCATTCGAGACAGATGTCCAAAGGTAATCGGTGCCACATTCCGACACATTGTAGTCCAGATTACTAAATATTGTCCAAACATGTTCAATTGATCAGAAAGCTGTCCAAAGGTCGCTACAGGCGTAATTGGACAACTTCTTGATGAAAAAAAAATATTCGACAACTTCATGTCCAAACTACTCCCTAGGGTAGTTTTTGGACAAACTGTCCAAAACTTAGTCATGAGATTCGTTTTGACATCCCTTGCTGTCCAAAGGGCTTTCGACAACTTTATATCCAAAGTTGATGTGTCCAAAGGTCACACAATCGTGCTTTCTATCACACCATTTCGAGGACGAAGACGCGGGTCTTGTCTACTCAATCAGGTCGTCCTTCACACACAGATACCATAGCTGATATGATGTTTGGAAGGTGTGGTATGGCAATAACCACAACGCCTCATCAACCAAATAGGATTATTGAATCAAAAGTGTTGATAGCGGCACTAATGGCCTCCACTAAGATACTCATTCAGTAGTCAACTCCACGAAGAGTCCTTGAACTAGAACACGATGCAACACTGTGTGTATTTCTGTCGCCAGGCTTCTATCTGTTGCTTTCGAACATTCAATAACCGATTCTTGTAACGGCGATAAGGCTCAACAGAAAACATTCATAAAGGCACTACGAAGAAGACAGTGACGAATCCACAGACGGTAAATTACGAAAGTGTATTATGCCGTGAGACAGCACATCATGCAAACTAACCCATGCTTCCCGTTGAATCTGTCGGATCGTCCAATAGATGAGTTCTGAAACTGGGAACTGGTTCCAGAGCCGGAAGTAAGCGACTAATGGCATCGAATCTAATAGATTGCTCGGGCGCGCGCTTTTTCCAAAGCCCTTGCGTAGCCCTCCAGACAACAACGTGCATGGTAGATGGTGACGAATCGAAATAGTCAAGTTCGCTCACACAATCCCTTTTAAGTGTCAATCGCCTCAGTCGAGATGGGCTGAAGAGTATAAACCGATCGAGGCGCAAAACGTGTCCTCGTCCATCAGCACTTTATTAGGTCGTAGGCATATCTTGGGAGGAAAAGAGGACCTTACTGTTCCTCGAAGTTATGAGGAGGTCCTTCTCAAAGAGTAGCTCCTAAGCTATAGGTCTATCGTGCTTAGCTGGCTGTTTGTTGTATTAATGCTTTCCGGATGGTTATGGAAAATTTATCAAAGTGTACATTACGTATCCTCCACCGATTCTACTGTGGCTTCTATGGCTGGTTATGATAACAATAATGGTCAATTCACAGCGATACGGTATGAGCTAGCAAAGCATTGTGTGCTCATGTTAGCTCTTATTGTGTGTCAGCGAAGAAGCTTTCTGCTGTCACCATTGCGGTAAAGTCATCAGTAAACAAGATAACGTTTTCATGTACCGAGATCGAACTTTTTGCAGTCGAGCTTGTCGCAAGGGCATTCCAGGGTGACCAGAAATATATTTTCGCGTTATCAAGCTATCGGTGTTGTTTCAGATATGAGGAATCGCTGAGAACTCAACCGATTGCGAGAAGCGATTCACGCACTAGCGACTTGTTTGACGAAAGAGGAGACGAACTTGAGGTCGATCGTCTTGTGCATATCAGAAATGATAATCTGACGTTATTGAAAACAACGAATGAAGGAATACTTTTCCGTTTCGAATTGGTGTGGAATAGGGCTTGAACTTATTTCTAATAGAGATTAGGTGAGAACTTGTCGTTGATTTCGGTTGTGTGTTTTGTCCGCAGTTCAGCGCAGTTCATGCTATACTTGAGAAAGGTACATATCATTTCTATTCAAAATCACTTTGTCCGCTATTGCAGTGGCGTTTACATCTTTAAATTCTCTTATTAACCTTTTTTAACGTATTCAACTTCAGCGCTCTCGTGAGAAAAAATTCATTTTAAATCATGTAATTGGATATTCTAATCTTTCGGTTATATCACATCCTCTTGAAAGTTCGACTGGCGATACTCACCAAAGTCCTTTCAGATGGTCAGTGACGATGAAACTTTGTCTTCATCGCCGGACTTGCTCGATCGTGAACTAGCGTGAGTTGATGTAAACCTCACCTTTCCCTCTTAAAGCCTTTCAGTTTCGATTCGAGTGGCGACCTTCATAACGCTCTATCCTCCATAACTAGCTTTGGTCGATCTACGGAGATGGTAGGCTTACTGCAGACTACCATATTTTGCTATGATTCCACTCAGGAATCTTTCTGGGCCTCACCTCAATT
>NW_003201280.1:0-6124 GCF_000006405.1 Perkinsus marinus ATCC 50983 | reverse complement strand
TGTTTTTCCATCACACATTTTGAATCTTCGTGTTGCTCTGACGCTCTATTTCGCCAACTTTGGTCATCCACTCCCGTTCCTGGTCCTCGAACTTAACCCGCAATTCTCGTATAAGTGAAGTCTTAGCAGCTAACTCGCCCTCCAGAGTTGTCAATCTCGCCTATCACATTCATAGGCTCATCATTTCATCTTCGACTCACCCTAAGTTTTGCCTCTCTATCTCCTCGTTCCCTTTCAAGCGGTGAATATTCATCACTATTCCAGGTCGAGGTAGCGTTGTCTCTATTCTCAGTATGTTTCGAATAGCGTTTATACTGTCGCTTACCTGATGCTCTCCAGGACGGTCTCGGATTTCTCCTCGGCCAACTCTATAAGGGAGATGATTGAGTCCAACGGACTGTCGGCGGTGTTGTCGCAGCGCGTCATGTCTTTATCGGGCGAACCGCATCGCTGATATGAGAGGAAATGGTGGAGGCAATGCCTTCCTCGCCCACCTCCGGGTCTATCTTATTCGGTGGTTTATTTTCAGACCCTTCAACTGTGCCTCCACTGCATGCTGCGGGCCCATCGAGGTCACCATTATAGTGGATTACCATGGAAAATACGAGGAAACGAAATATGAGGATGGAATTCAACTAACTACACCTCCCCCATTCAAGCTTGATGAATAGGCAGTCGAGAGTGACAGTTTCACAAGCAAGCTTGATTTCGAGCAGATGGAAGTTTAATGCTCCAGATGGCTAACCCTCGGAGGCTTCTTCCAATGACATACCATCAGCGCGATCAGTAATCAACAAGTGCAATGGTACAGCTGATGAGGACTGGCATCTCCAATTCATAAGGCCAGACAGAAGACCAAGTATAACATCAGGAGTAGTGGAGCAGTCAAAACCAAATCTTCGAATTATATCGTCGAGGGCTTTAGATGAAGATCATGCCAAACTCTTCTTATCTACTTTCCCAGCCATGGCTCGATGAAGCAGCTCAGTTGTCTCTACGTTAGTGCCAAAAGTGACTACATGACTGGTAGTCGAGTTTATCTTCTCAATCAACCGATAACTTCATACTACTATCAGTGATTGGTAGTAGGCATGTGCGTTCTGTCGGACTATATATTACGGTTTTCTCACCTGGTTTCAGGAGTTTTCCTTATTAGTTTATATCCACAACTTAGGACAAAACTGAACGAAGAGATTCCAAATTTTTTTTGTCCATGTGCACCTTCATCAGACTTCTTTAATACACGGTTAATAGCTTTGTATCGACATGTGTTAATACAGGATGAAGATATCATCAATGCTAAGTATTGGTAACTGGTGATAGGGAGCGCAACAGTAGTTGGGGGCATCCTCTCCGCCGAGTACAGTTCGATAAGTGTTTTCCTGAGATGGCTATTGCCGTAGACCAACTCTCTATTCTTATCTCTCAGCGGTATCATACCTCATCTGATAAGTCTTCCAGTGAGGGCAGCTCAGTTCTCTACAGTAATTTTCAACTACCTGTAAAGGCTGTGCGCCTGATAGGTGCACAGTCTCAAATCTACTCCCCTGTGCCAGTACAGACCTACTCGGAACTGGCAACGACTCGGTTGAGCATCATACTGGACCCAGCTGAGATTCGGATATCTCAGAATTCAAATGTCATGCAAAACGAACCAATGTGATGGATGCAGTCTCGCCTCTGGCATACAAGGAATTGTGATTAGAATTACTTATTCACCTGGGCAACGATTTAGTCTTGAGGCTGTCTTAAAGCCGAATACGGCGTCTCAAGCATCCAAGGAGTCTATCATAAAACGTATTGCTTCGCCACTTTATGGTTTGAAAACTGCGCGTTACCGCGAAGAGTCGTTGAGGCGTCTTGACGTGCTCCTCAATCGCTGCAGGAGGTCCTTATGGAAGACACCCCAGGATTGGCTCTCAGAGAGAGAGAGTGTATGAAAAGAATGTTGATCCAATTAACGTCTTGAAAGATAGCGATAGGCAGAGAGGATCTTAAAGTGCGAAACTTAGTATTGTGTTGTAGATAGATCGTATAGGCTCAAGCTTGTTGCTCTCATAGAGTGGCTCGCCACAGTTAGCGATTGTTGAGTCGTGTGCTCAGAACCAATCGGTTACATACAGCCGTCCTCTGCATCGCACGAAATTGAAAGCTCTAATTCACAATGTGAGCTTCGGGTCATTATCACCTCTAGTACCCCTCTAGAACGTACCAGGCCGAACCTCCTCCAGCTCTACCTCACATCCAATGGCAAGTGAAGTGTGGTTAATCAAAATGTTTCTAGTCTGTCGGAAGACAATCCAACACAGTCAACTCACCCGCAGAAGGCTGGCTGTTCCCATTGGAGGAGAACCTGAGTGAATATAGAGTATCCCTTTCATTCCGCATTTTCTTTGACTCTAATGCTAACTTCGCTCGAGAACAAGATTCTTGGCCGGAATTTGTCGCTGATTTATTCGAGATGAATACGGTGTACCACAATCTCGAGATATCGTTTTCCCTTGGAGCCTTGGAAATTTTGAGAGGAATTTGAGGGGTGTTTCATCCCGGATTTGATATTCCGACAATAAACCGCACATTTCCTGCTTTGACGATTTAATGATACTCCAACGACTCATAGTTGATACGGGGAGTAGTGTGACGTAACAGACGATAGCCGCACGCATACGCAAGGATACCTGAATAGGATATCTTAGGTTCACAAGAGGAAGATACAAAGTAGGTCCCATCGAGAGGAAGTCATCGCGTAACGATAATCCCAATGCATTTGGATGATCAACTGAAAATGATCAACAGACAAGATCATCGACAGTCCAACACAACGATTAAAGTTAAGTGAAAGTGTCACTACTAAGCACTGAGAGATAGGGAACGACGATGATGAGGGTAAAATGAGGGTTGCTGCTATGCTGCTCATAACGACGACTACCATCTTGTCTTCAATGGTGATGATTTGAATGAAATAATTCCACAACAGTGAATGAGCAGTTATGATACCCTCGTGATAAACAACAGTTAATCATGAGGAAGAGGTAGTAGTGAATAAGGAGGACTGTAGTAGTGGTAGTAATAGAAGAGGAGCTAATAGTATATTAAGGGACACTCGTTGTTTATTTACATATACTCACTTTACCTCTCAACACGCCGAAACCTTGGCATGTGGTGGTGACACTATTAGTACAACTGTCACCAGAAATAAGTGACAGAATATAGCAATGCTGACATAATCGTCGTCGATGAGATCGGAACACAATAATACTTCTACTACCGACTCCTCACCAGAAGGAAGCTCCCAATAGAACACAGGCAGCTACTCCAAGGCCTCCGGCAAACGTCGGGAAGACCGGCAGCGGCATTCGTCGAGTAGTCGAGTACGAAATGTATTCACATTATACCGACAAGAATCTGATAAATTATAATAATAATAACAACGGCGCGGTTATATAACGTACGTAGCAGATTGATAAAGTTAACGACTTAGAGACGATGATGATAGCAGTCGTTATCTGTTAAGATGAATATTTCAATACATTTAATAAACTTACATCATTTTATTGGACAACCTTTTGAGGACGACTCCGAAGAGATAAATCCAATTGATGCTTCTGAGAGGATGACTACATTGAAGGCAGCATAGGATTTATTACTCTCGATGATGATGAGCGATGGTGATGATGTAATGATGTAGTTGATGATGTCCGCATTGCACTCATTGGATCACCGATATCAACAACTGATGCCCTTCCTCTTGGAGTAGTCACCCCGACTCTCGGTGTAGATCTAAAGAATTAAAAATTAAATTAATTTCAACTTTTATAATATTACCCTCTAGGACTCGGTTGAGGGTAATAGGCCGACGACGATACACCACCTCTCGGGGTCGTATAAGATGATAATCCTGAACCTCTTGGACTCTGTTGGTGATAATATGATAAAGCCGAAGTAGAGGAAGCAGCACGCTGAAGACAGCGATGAGGGAGGGCACCATATCCCCCAACAGGGGATTCATAAGAAAGAGGCCGAGATGATGATAGACTCCGATGAGAGGTCGACCTAGACACTCCAACACTAGGATGATATGCTACCCCTGGTGTTGAAGGATGACGACCAATCGATGATGAGGATGTTGATGATGTCATATGATGATGATGAAGTGTAGAGGAAGAAGCTCTCGAGGGTGGGGGTCGACGACGAGGAGAAGAAGAAGCCATCATACCGACACTGTGGGAGAGAGATCAATGAATATTAACAGAATGATGGGAATTACTTTGAAGTTGAGGACATTGGACTCATACGATGCATAGCAACAGCAGCATTGCTATCGGGGCCATTCTGAATCGAACCTGATAATAACAGTCGGATGAGTTATTATTATTATATATAAACACCTTCAAATTGTTGCATTTCTTCATCTTCTCTATCCCTTCGTTTTCTACGTTCCTCCACAATCCTCCTTTTCCCCATTAGTTCATCCCAAAGGGGTATAACACCTTTACGCTGATGCTCTTGGACATTCCCTGTGTAAAAGGAAGAATATCAATACTGTGAATAGTTAATTATTCGAATATACCATCATCATCATCATCACCACTACTGCTGAAATCAAACTCATCATCATGTTCCCGTACACGATTAGAAGACCCCTCCGTCGTAGCAGGTGTAGACGATGCAGATAATCTGTATAATAATATTTTGTGTAATATAAGCAATAATATTACTCTCCTTCTTCCCTCACTGATGTGGTAATTAAGACACTAACAGCACCAGTAACATCATCACCTTTGAGGGGAGTCCGAGGCGTTCTAGTCGAAGAGGAAGAGGAGGAGGTTGCTGTAGTAGAGACCGGATGATCTATGTCTTGTTTACTACTAGTACAGCCCATGACGGATCAAGAAGACGAGTATCACCAAATACTACAATGCTCTGGAAATATGATAAATACCGGTCTATTAGTGGTAACACGTGTTCTGATATGAAGGGATATATGATTCACGAATTGAATAAAAAGGTAAAATGAAAATGAATAATACTCAAGTACTACAGATACTATTAATGCGACACTCCAAATAATGTCGGATTGAATGCTTAACTATCCCAAATTGGGATTCCCAATATATTCCTATGTGCACGCACAAGGAAGACCGTTTCGTTGTGCGGTAGCTACGCTAGTAGTGTACGCATCCCTAGTACTCAATGTAAGGAGTATACGTACTAGGCCTTCTCGGAGAAGGGACGGAGCTCGCGTCATTCGCGCAAGAACGATTAACTCGATCGACTCCCGCGCCGAAAATTGGAAAACGAAAAGGTCGCAGGTTCGATCCCCACGGACGTCATTTCTACCGCAATTAATTTGTCGGCGGTTTTCGGAGCAGTTGCTGATGAGTTGGTAGAGTACGCAGGGTTTCATATTTTTCGCAAGATCCCCAGACCGGGAGCTTTCGAATGGTGGTTCATACGTTCTCATATCTGTCGTGGATCGGGCATACGCACGCACGTATGCACGCACGCACGAAGCTATCGTGAAGTGAGAGAATACGCTCCGCTCGCTTCGCGATTAAGTATCCAAGCTCTCGGAGACATTGAAAACGAGTAAGCTCTATCTACTACTACTACCCTTCTGGTTGTGTTCTATGATAGAACTTCTATCGACAAGTTGCTCGAGAAGTTGCTATATCATCGTCCAATGTTGGAGGATGATGGCATCCAACGTGCACAGGAGTTAGGTCCAATGATGATGCGGCCATCGTGGAATCACTTGTGGAGGTGTGTGGCTTCTTCCCGATTGAAACTATCTCAATAACAAGTGTTCAATCCAAGTATGCCGTGTTTATTGAGTACCTCATTTAGTCATGTTCTTCTTAGGCTCCGATTATCGGTGTCAAATCATCATCCGATCCTTACCGCCTTCTACCCATCTGCTAAACTTTCCCAGAGCGAGCTCCTCTCTTGTTACTACTATCAGCACCGATCGTGCTAGTAGCCTGTATTAGTACGTCCTCAATGAGGACCCTCAATGTCGTCGAGCCGTAACCCGAAACTTTCGGGTTACGTAACAGCTAGTTCTATATACCGCAACAACCGGCACTTTCGAGTTATGCGTGCGTGCGTGTCTGCGTGCAGAATT
>NW_003202529.1:0-2313 GCF_000006405.1 Perkinsus marinus ATCC 50983 | reverse complement strand
TCCACAACCACTGAAAAAACTACGATCACTTCAGGAGAAAATGACGATGCGCCACATACCAACTAGCAAATTCACACGTACAGAGTTATATACTCAATGAAAAGCACCACATAATGAGGTCAATCTCAGTGATGGCCAGTTTCTTCAGCAGGATCTAGCCTGTAAAGATGAGGCTCGGCTTTCCTGGCCAAATGCCATTGCTGGTCAACGAAGAACTGCTCACTCTTCAGCTGAGCGGCTGGAGCAGGAAGCTACAAGCAACGAAAATCTCATTAAACCACGTAGACCCTTCCTACCCCAGTAGTCACTCCACGCATATGACCAAGCGTTATCGCCATATGAATGATATCTGGACGTCGATACCTGCATTAATACAGTTCTCGCTGCTGTATTGTGATGATGGAAACTACATTCTCGGCGATGCACCCAGCTCTTGTTGAACTATGTTCTCTAGAGCCGAATCAGCTTGACCCTTCGGCCAGTTGGGTGGCTTCCCCACGTATGTACCAGCAGTGGCCATCATCTTCTCTTCATTGACCTGGAAAATCTACTCTAACTCTCACCATGTCTGGCACTCACTGTGTTGCAGTCTCCAATGGCGAAAATGTTTTGGTGTCCAGTAACCTGACATCATCATGATTCCCAGCCATCACATGCGGGACAACTCTCACATGGAGGAAATCATCGACTATAACTCGCCCACGTTGGTCAAAAGTATCCTCAGGTAGACCAGCCTTACCACGTAGCCAACTGGTGTTAGGCTCGGACCTAACGTCAGAATCGAAGAATACATTACCTTTATATCATATACACTTACCCTGTACACCAGAATATCAGCTCGGGTTTTGCAGAGCTGCCATCAGAGAAGTGGACAACTCCGGGGTCTATAAGGCGAGAACGAGATGAAATTAAGTCTAAGACTGGTGTAGTACTCTTGATGAAAGGTTTGTCCTTGAACTGCTCCCTATTAATATCTTTCGTGCTCACTCCAGACCGTATATAGATCTACTAAATACATTAGCAACGGAGCGTTTACTATCACAGCGCCTACACCAAGCTCCTTCAACTCTGACTCGACTTGGGAAATAAATTCCGAAGGCAAAAACCTGTCGGGATGAATGACTACCATAGTGTATGAGACTACTACCCTTCATGGCCTTTGAGTGCTCCAGGCTGGAGGATTCGATTCCCTTTGGTGATGATACTCAGCCTCTTGCTAGGATACTTCTGTTTGATTTCCCCAGCTATCTCAATAGCCACAGGGCCACCACCAATGAACATCTGCATGGTCCTGATCGTACGCTTTACAACAACCACAACCTTACGATGTCTTGAGCTTCCTCAATAGCTTTAGCGCTCTCCTCGTAGAAGTCGAGAATCTGCTTCGTCATGGTGTATGCTGAAGAGCAGCACCATCAGCTCCCATTACAGACTTAGGTGTAGACCTACTGACAGGAGGATCAGCAGGACTAGTGTTGACAGCCCCAGTAGCAATGATCAGATAATCATAGGGAACCGTTTGGCCTCCTTCCACCAGTACCGAACTATTCATCACGTCGAGTCCGACTGCCTGATGGGACTTTAACCACAACAGTTTTCTAATGCTATTCTCACCGGTTTGAAGATCTGGTGTACGTTTGACTTGAACAGAGTGTTCTGCGGGATAACCATGTGCTTACCCCACTCTGGCCGGACACAGGCACGGACCCCACCAATCTGAGAAAGGCTGAGGCTGAGGCCATAACGTAGTAGTCTGCAATCCCACCTTATGCACCAAACCAGCATAGCGCGCCTCGATTTGGGTAACTCCTGTGAAAAGGTCTTGTGCCAAGATAGTAGCGCCCTGTCCAGCGTAACCTCCACCTGAGAGTTCGCCATTGCACTATTAACCCGAGGGACGATCCCTACCAACAACGACCAGCTTCTTGTTCGACTGGAAGTTACGAGGGACCATGCTGAACATGCTCCCCATGCCGATTCAAAGTGAGAAAAATAAAGCTGGGGGGATGCATCAGGCCCAACGAGGATGGAACGACAAATAGAACACCATGTATCAGGTGAAACGAAGCATTCGACATGAGAAAAATCAACACAACGTCATATCGAACCTGAGGAGTCTCCATGGAAGAAAATATCATAAGAACGATTGTCAACCCTCCTCGGTGTTGTATTGTATTCGCGCCATGTCCACTCGTGAGGGTCACAAGATGATCTCGATCTTCATGCGTTTTCTCTATTTCCATACAGACTAGAATAGACTATCTCCTCATGAAACCCCTTCAGACCATCCTTAACATCAACAGCCTCACAAAT
>NW_003210203.1:0-1035 GCF_000006405.1 Perkinsus marinus ATCC 50983 | reverse complement strand
AAATTCCGAATTGAATAACAATAACAAACGACAAACCATAAATATTTCTCCCTGAAAAATTCTCTTTCAATAGCAAAAAAATTTGCGGAAAAATCAGCGATTTCCCTAAAAAACAGTCCAAATTTTCAATATTACTTTTGAGTCCGTCAGCTCTCTTCTCCTCTTCGCTTAACTTCCCTTCAGCTCGCTTTATAGCAGCATCAGCAGCCTCCTTGTCGGCGCCACTAGTGATCGCCATGGTTGTCGCTATCGATGCTAATGTACCTTACATGAACAACATCGTCAACTAAATGAAAATGGAGAAATTTTGATTTTTATATACTTCTACCCAAGTCGTGTGTGGATTTCTACAATATAGTGAAAAAACTCCTGAGCTCAGCTGAGAAGAGCGAACGCATATATACATTTCAACACTAGAGTAACATATCAGTCCCCGTGTGAGACAACTTGCATACGACCAACTACATTACTTCCAGTAAGGCCTTCTAGAGCGATGGCTTCCGAGCTCCGACCGGCTAAGGAGAGAATCCTGGCGTATATGTTACGACAACCTGACGATAGCAGCGACGATCAGTGAGAGTCTATAGTAATAATAATGACAATGACGATGACGACCACCAAAAGTCCGTAGTGATGGAGTTTCACCCATTTTACGTGAAGTGGCGTAAAACTCTGTCAAAAACGCGATACTCGCGGCGCTATGCAGTAGTCGTGAAATATATTTTTCACTAGTGTTTTGCATATCACTAGGGTGAAACTCCAATATTAATAACAAACAAATCGCCACTACTCACATGAACCACAACTTTTCGAATTAGCCTTAAACTTCCCTCCTGCTTACCGTCTTCAATGATTCCCTTCTCACTAGCCTTCTTATATGCCGCTACCGCAGCCTCATACCATCCATGCCTAAGGCAGCCCCTTAGGAACGCACCTGGTAGAAGGGGAGAAAAAATGGAAATGTGATATGTAGTTCTACGCGTAGATTTTCATAATCACCGACAGTGTAGAGGGAAATATGCAAAAATTGGCGAT
>NW_003200388.1:0-1834 GCF_000006405.1 Perkinsus marinus ATCC 50983 | reverse complement strand
TTTCACATAAGGAACATCATTTCCCCAAATGTGAGCTTGTGAATGGTGAGCTAGCTCACTCTACTACTATGATCAGAATGAATTTTTGAAGAAATTTTGGGCGATTCCTGTTGGTTCTTGTACACTTCTACTACCCGAATTTGTATATAACCTTTCATACAAGTGAGGTTATTTTAGAGCTCAGCTGCTGAGGAAAGCCGTCATCATCCCACTTGCCAAAGCTTCTGCCTCCAAACATTCACGGAGTTTACCACTCATCACCCCAGGTGCGTTACTAGACGATGCCAGCAGTAGTAGTAGACGACGTATGAAACTGATACGGTGACAAATCGATCACGTGATCGATATAGCTAAATTTATGTTATATGGCATATGTATCTCACCAACACCCTATGTTCTCCATAGGTAGCAATAGAGTAGAGTTCAACCCGTTTTACGTAAAGTGGCGTTATACACAGTGCAGTAACCGTGATACGCATTTTCTACTAGTCTTTTATGTCAGAAGCGGAACCCTATTGATATCATTGGAGTTTCACCACGACCCTAGTGATATGAAATACACTAGTGAAAAATCCATTACACAACTACTGCATATCACCGCAAATATCGTTTTTTGCACAGACTATTACTACGCCACTTCGTATAAAACGGGAAATGGTGAAACTCCAACATGCAAATATAACATAATTTCACCACGTCCTCCATTCACCATTTGGAAAAGCTTCACAAATTTCAGTCACTTAGTTGAAAAAACACATCCCCATATCAGAAACACATGCACGATAATCACTCTCCCTTACGTGGCGTTATCCAGTGAGGAAGCATCCAATAGAGCAACTAAACGATCCTCGATAGCCAGCAACATCATGATCACCATCATCACGTTCATACAAATGGTCCTAACGATGTAAAAATGCCCCCACCAAGGATCGAACCGGAGACTTACCGCTTCACAGTTGGCCCGCTAACTAAGTACCTTCTCACCTTGAAATTTGAGGTGAGGTCAGCAGCGTCCACAGCCGCCGCCGCAGCCGCCGGCCTCCAGTACTAAGGACCTCCACACTCGTAGTATCTAGTCGTCTCCGACAAGCACATGAGAAAAGCCTGGCTCTGCATAGGGTCCATCAAAGGTGTCCTTTCCATCACTGTAGCCTTAGTCAACGATAGCATCGTTCCGACGACCATTGGGCATGCTAACAAGGAGACAACCTAATAGAAAAACAAATTCATGCAATTTTCTGGAAATTATGGAGTTTCACGACCCGCTTCACATGAAGTGGCGTAAAACTCCCGAACTCAGCTGAGTAAAGCGAACATATATTCCTACTCCAACACATGATATCACCATTGTACGTAATCCTGGCGTCCGCGCTCAATGAAGAACTGCATAGGCAAATTCCACGTGATAAGACCGGCTGACAAGACTACCTGTTCGTATATCTATCACTGACAATTGTTTCCTATTGACAGAGTAACACGCCTAGGCTCCTATATTTAGTTTTGGAAACTCCTGAGCTCAGCTGAGTTAAGCGAACATAAATTCTTACTCCAATACCACTACGCCGAATTGACATTCAACCACAGTAAAAACTGAGAGCGCGTAATAATATGTCATTCGCACGGCCTACGATTTCTCACTGATGCGATTAAAAATTGAGCCTATCATCATATACCCACCGCCGCACTCTGCCTTTCACCAGGTAAATAGTAGCCTGTATAGGAGAAATATGGTCGTTAACTCAGCAGTCGCTCCAAAGTAAGCGGCGGCGGCGGCGGCGGCCAAGCACGGATATATATACACCAAACAATTAACATACATGTTTTATGACCGCAG
>NW_003203819.1:0-1051 GCF_000006405.1 Perkinsus marinus ATCC 50983 | reverse complement strand
TTCCAACTCTCACGATGGATGCCTCGGCTCGAGAATCGATGAAGGACGCAGCGAAGTGCGATAAGCACTGCGATTTGCAGAATTCCGTGAACCAGTAGAAATCTCAACGCATACTGCACAAAGGGGATCTTTCCTCTTTGTACATACATATCAGTGTCGCTCTTCTTCCCGATACAAACATTTTGTTGTTAACGCAACTCAATGCTTTGTATCCCGCTTGAACTAACTCTTCGGAGGTGGTTCGTTATGTGCGCTTGTGAAGGCAGGCGTATTAATTTGCAAGGCTATAATCTCGTATTGTAGCCCCTCCGAAAGGAGGCTTGCGCCTGTGAGTATCTCTAGAGGTACTCGCAAACTCGACTGTGTTGTGGTGATATCACGTGTTCCTTGATCACGCGATTCTTCTCTTCAACGCATTACGTCAAATCTATTGATAAATGCAGAGAAGTGTTTGAATCACGCGTTCAGTCTGGTCGCGAGATTATTATATATCATAACACGCTTGTCGGTTTGCACCATGGCAATATGTCATCATTAGAAGGCCTGATGTGTGTGAGATTACCCGCTGAATTTAAGCATATAAGTAAGCGGAGGAAAAGAAACTAACTAGGATTCCCTTAGTAATGGCGAATGAACAGGGATCAGCTCAGTGCCAAATCGGAATCACTTGTGGTTCTGAAATGTGGCTTGAAGGCAGTACCAGTGGCATCGCGGACGAAAGTCTCTTGGAAAAGAGCGTCATAGAGGGTGAGAATCCCGTGAGTCGTTCGCCGTTTGTCACGTACGGTCTGCGTTCTAACGAGTCGCGTTCCTTGGGATTGGAGCGTAAACGGGTGGTAAATTTCATCCAAAGCAAAATATATACTCGAGACCGATAGCACAAAAGTACCGTGAGGGAAAGGTGAAAAGAACTTTGAGAAGAGGGTTAAATAGTGCCTGAAATCGTTGAGAAGGAAGCGGATGCCGCCGTTGCATATGCTGATTGTAGGATTGCTGCTCGCTCCTGTCTTCTGCTACTCATTCACAGACCCTGGTCGTGTTTGAGCAGTTG
>NW_003202364.1:0-1683 GCF_000006405.1 Perkinsus marinus ATCC 50983 | reverse complement strand
ATCGTTCTGGGAGATGCTGGTGCATCGTCAACGATCGCTGTCCCAACCCCCCGTAGCACACAATGTGTCTTTCTCGGGTGAAGGAATCCCTTAGCTGAGCTTATGGTGAATATTTTCCACATTGATTAAGTATCATCAAGCTGCGGTTTACGGCATTCCCCTGCTATTATATCCAGTGAAGTGTTATTCGAATAGGTAAATCATTAACAGTTGTGAAACTGGGAACCGGACTTGAAAATATCAAGTTGCGATATATATCAACTCTTTCCGATGAATGCAGTTCGAGAACGAGGTCTGAAAACAGGTTAGGCCTACTGATTATAGTAAATGCTGAAAGCAGTGGAGTTTCGCCCGTTCTTCGTGAAGTGGCGTCATACTCCGTGAAAAACGCAATATTCGCGATATGTAGTTTTTCATTAGTGTTTTTCATATTATGGGTGAAATTGCAGTAAAAGGTAAATAAATCCAGTATTGTTATACTATGGCACACCGAAAGCAGAATTAACGGTTATCAAACCCACACGTACCGTCTAGAGGGAGGTTGTGTTCTTAGTATCTTGGACTCTGGGATTGATTATGTGAATGACTCATCCGATAGCTACAGCGTGGGGAGGCATTTACATGGTTAACTACGTATGTTGGTGATAGTATGGAAGCCTCGGGAAGTTTTTGTTGTTCTTATGTACACTTCTACGCGGATTCGCATGGGAGTTCTCCCATAAATAGTACGGAAACTCGCAAGTTCGAGTGAGGAAAGCAAACATATATTCCTCCAACACTATAGGAAACTCCTGAGCTCAGCTGAGGAAAGCGATTACATACATTCCTCCAACACTGTATAGAAAACTCCTGAGCTCAGCTGAGGAAAGCGATTACATACATTCCTCCAACACTGTATAGAAAACTCCTGAGCTCAGCTGAGGAAAGCGATTACATATATTTCTCCAACACTGTATAGAAAACTCCTGAGTTCAGCTGAGGAAAGCAAACGTATATTCCTCCAACACTGTATAAGGAATTCCTGAGCTTAGCTGAGGAAAGCAAACATATATTCCTCCAACACTGTACAGGAAACTCCTGAGCTCAGCTGAGGAAAGCAAACATATATTCCTCCAACACTGTACAGGAAACTCCTGAGCTCAGCTGAGGAAAGCAAACATATATTCCTCCAACACTGTACAGGAAACTCCTGAGCTCAGCTGAGGAAAGCAAACGTATATTCCTCCAACACTGTATAGGGAACTCCTGAGCTCAGTTGAGGAAAGCAAACGTATATTCCTCCAACACTGTATAGGGAACTCCTGAGCTCAGTTGAGGAAAGCAAACGTATATTCCTCCAACACTGTATAGGGAACTCCTGAGCTCAGTTGAGGAAAGCAAACGTATATTCCTCCAACACTGTATAGGGAACTCCTGAGCTCAGCTGAGGAAAGCAAACGTATATTCCTCCAACACTGTATAGGAAGCTCCTGAGCTCGGCTGAGGGAAGCGGACATATATTCCTACTCCAATACTGTATGGCTACTTCGATCATATACGTGATACTGACAGTAACGAGAAGAATCTCAATATATCTGGTACTTCAACTTCACACACTGCATCACATCTCAGGTAGATAATGGACTGCTCAAGCTGATAAAAAGTGCTGGGAATAATAGACTATCACTAGATGGAATTTGCAAC
>NW_003209366.1:0-1363 GCF_000006405.1 Perkinsus marinus ATCC 50983 | reverse complement strand
TGCTATGAACGGGTGACCCTCACCTCCTCGCGAGTGACATCTCCATCCGTGCCGTATTTAATGTTATCCATGATGGACGTTGAGAAGAGCACGGGTTCCTAATAGGTCGCAGGTTCGATCCCCAGACACCGCACTTATTCACCTGCGCCACGAGAGAGATGTTCCTCCTCAAACAGTCGTCCTTAAGCGTCGCCAAACTCCTCCCATCCACCGCGATCATCCCAGCCGTAGGGTCATAAAAACGCAGTATAAGGGAGATGCATGTCGATTTGCCAACTCCACTGCGGCCAACCAGAGCCATTGTCTACCACAAGGCTCCACAGATTGGCTCTATCAACAGCTGAAGGAATCACCTGGCCTGGCTCCACGCTGAAGGTCACACCTTTGAGCACTTCGATATCCGCTCTACTCGGGTAGTGGAAACGAACCTCGGTAAAGGAGAGGCGACCAGAGCATATAATCGGCTCATAGTCAGCCTCCTCAGAGACCTGCTTGAAATGATGGTGATACGACTTCTCGTTGTGGAACACACCTCGACCACCTGTTGTGGTTCTCTGTCCATATACTCGAAGACCTTGGCTGTAGCACCCATCGTCTCGGCTAGTTTGGAGACCACCTCCGATAGGCCCGCCACAGATCCTCCGATACTGCCTACGCTGTAGAATAGGAACGCCATGAGCGTACCTGATGAGGATACACACAAACAGCCTTATGGTAGTAGTTTGACCAGGGAGCATGTCTCCACTGAGGACCAGGCCAGCACCATACCACACCACGCCTGTCATCGACACATATATCATAATACCCACCACCCAGCCGAAGCCTCCTAGACCAAACGACTTCTTAACCCCGATAGCATAGCTCCTATCTATATGATGGGAGTACCTGTACACAGCCTTGAGATGATTCGTCAAAGGTGTGGTACCGAGTCTCGGCCTTAGCCTCCCCTCGAGGGAACGTCTTCACAACGCGAATGTTACTCAGAGCTTCACTCGCTACTTCAGTGGACGAGGCCAGCTCCTTCTGGTAGTCTTTCGACAGCTGCTCTACAAATTTGGCGTATACCATAGTAGCGATGGCCGCTAGCGGAATCACCGACAGCATCATCTGAATCGGACCACCACAGTGTAGGGGGAGAATATCAAAATTCTGAGGGAATTTCTGGAAATTCTCATTGGTTTCCGTACACTTCTACACAAGTTTGTATGTAAACTTGTATTTCGAGTAAGGAAACTCCTGAGCAAATGATATTCTAACACTGCCTGCCAGCATAAACCACGACAGGACTACGCCAGGCCGATCTTTCGCCACTTACAAGAGTTAGTCGAGTAGATATCACGAAGAGGATGATGGTACCACCAAT
>NW_003207133.1:0-5226 GCF_000006405.1 Perkinsus marinus ATCC 50983 | reverse complement strand
ACTATCGAGGTGTGTCTGCTCATCCACCCTCGTAGTAGTGCTAGCAGGTCTGCGAGTTTATGGGTGGACTCTGAGACGTTGGAGAATCGGGTGTTCATGATGAGGGATATGTTCGACACGTGGTGTGAGGAGGGCCAACGCTATATAGATGAGCACGTCTTGTTCCCTATGCTGTCATTCATGTTGTTATGTCTCCAGGCTCCAGGATAAGGATGACCCTTTCTGGGATCCTGTCTGTTTGGAGAGGGAGGTAGGCATAGCACGGATCTTCCTGGAGTCTCTTACGATGCAGTTAGAGAACGAGCTGGATGCCAAGGTAGGGTGACGTGAGCTCTTTATGAGCAGTACTGGGGTAGGTGATGTCGTCATCAACAGGATGCCCGGTGGGGACACTCAAGTGCGCTGTTTGGCCTCTGTCGAAAGATGGTAGTAGTACTACTGTACCCGATGAGGAGGTGGGGGAGGAGGACTGAGGAGATCAGTGGAAGACTCTCTCGTTGTCAGATAGTGGAGGAGCCATCACAACTGGTCGGGCAACCACTGTCCTTTCGTTTGGTGGTCAAGCAGGCATCCTGTCTCACTCCAAAAGAGCTGGCGAACAACGTAACGGTCCGCTATAGGTGGCAGTTGGATGATGAGGATACCATGTGGGTATTGCCGCGGGCATAGGGCGATTTCTGTGAAATTCAGTATTCGGATGAAGGGTTCGGCTGAGGACGTCTTCGTCTTTGATTATGAAAGAGATATCCATCTCACACCTTGTTTAACGCGAGGGATGTTATCTATCCTTCAGGAGGAAGCAATTGCTCTTGAGGTGAGGATGTTGCTGTGGACATGGAGTAGATAGCTCAGGTGTATGGAGAATCGGCAGCAGCAGTTGAGGCTGGGAGGTTGAGGGAGGAGGAGAGGCGAGAGAGGAATGAGAGAGCAGTCAGATGGGCCACAGAGCAAGGTCCAGCGACAACTCGATCCATCGATTATGCGCAGCAGTTGCCTGGCGAGCCGATGCGGCAGGAGAGTGGATGGGTTATGCAGAAGTCTCCATCGGCTGCAGAGGACATGCCTACAACTTCAGAAGTTGATGCTGCGTCATCGTCCATGAAGCCAGCTGAGTTCAAGACGTCGATGATGTCTCGGTGTTGCCATGTACAATGAAAACCTCCGAATTGTGTGCATCTCACGTAGTTGTGTTTTAGCCTGTGAATAGGTGTGATACTAGAGTTTGGATTCAGGATGGTGCATGTGACCAACGGCCACTGACCATGATAAAAGGAGGACCTAATCCGAGATTCACAGGGTTGCGTAGTGACTACGCCGTGGTCACCGCGGTTAGCGTGTGCCTAGAAACAACGAGTGCACAAGATGAGTACCTGTGCCCGACGTATCTGACGGTTTCAGATTCCGTAACGGTCCCAAAGGAGTGTACTGGGGCCTATTTCACAAGCCCTCATAAGGTGCAAAGATTGTAAGGTACCTTACGGTTTTAAGTGTTCATTCAAGCTTTCCGCGTCCATAGTAGTAGTTGTACCGCACAACCACCGTACAAGCCATTTGCCCTGACCCGTACAACTTGTCAGGGCAAATGGCTTACAGTAGGACTTTTGAGAGAGCTCTATCGAAGCACTGTGTCGAATTGTTAATGCGCGTCCGTATGGGTTGAGGTGCTCCTTATTGGGATCCACGAGATGCACCTTAAATTTAGGAGCATAAAGAGCATGAGGTGGAACTGTAGTGAAAGCGCCTCGCGTAAGGTGTAAGGCTCCTTGCTCCTAAATTCAAGGTGCCCCTTAAGGAGCGTTTCTTGTGAAATAGGCCCCTGAGTCTTGCTGTCCTCAAATTGAGTGAGTTCGATTCAGCCTCGGTTATAATCCCTGGGTTGGTACGTCTTGTACTGGTTCTCTGGTCAACTGTGTATCTGCTACGACTAGGGCAAGTGGGTAGATACAATAGTTACTACAGCATCTCAATCTCAAATTAAGCAAATGAAGGAACAAATTAGATAAATGAAATTTCATCTTCGACGAGTGAAAGGAGTTTTTCACGGAATAAATGATCGAATCCGAAATGAAAGTTCGATTTCGTAGAACGGTCGAAAATAAGAGTCCAAGCTCGTAAATGAAATCTATGAATTTGGAAACGCAAGTTCAAATTCGTCTAACACACGACCGATTTCGGCCAATTAAAGCTCCGGGATGCCGCATCCCTACGGGTCGTAGCCGGTTCTCAAGCTCACCTTAGTCCAAGACACAGCGCGGACTTGGATACTCACGCTCATATCATCTGAGTCGTCGTCATCCTCGTACGACTGTTCCAGTTGGTTGAACCTAACCTGCTTCACGAGCTCGTCTTCAGGGAACATCGGATTCCCCGGGAACCCGTCAAACGGTGTAACTGGCATTGAAGGGAAGATGCCCGCTCCACACGGCACTGCGCGCTTTTGATGAGCACGAATGGAGTTCCCCGTCGCTCCGCTCAATCGCGAGTAAACCCACGTTATGAGCCCAAGTTGTCGATGATATCATTCACGGTGAAGTCGACAAGATACTGAAAGGCTCGAAACTCTACCTCAGTAACAAGCACCAAGGGATGAGCCGTGAAGACCTGGAAGCACGTGACAGGGCTACCTTTCTATTGCTGCTAGCACTAACCTGTAGCCAAAAGTTGGGTATTCTCTCTAATACTCGAGCCCGGGCTCCGTATTACGGCTGCTTTTGAGAATCATATTCTCGTTGTACCTTGATCGAGTGGCCGAAACGATACTATGAACACTCGGGTTACTCGAATGGGCTCGCGACAACATTCCTTATCTACAGCATCCAAGGCAGTCTGCGAATCTTCTAGCTCTTCCATCAAAGAGGGCCGACAAGATCGTTTTTCGTCCTGGGTCGAGCTTGTTGGATCATTGAATGCCGAGGTTCGTTTCATGCGACGGTTTATGCACACAAGCTTGGAAGGGAAGCGTTGAGAGAATCTAGTGTGAACTTCTAAGGGCATCTGATGACCCTGCCAAGTCGGCCAACCCTGGTGGCAGCCTAGAAATCTCCTGTATGAGCTTCCATTCTGTCGCGCTCTGAGTGGAGATCAACCAACAGAGAATTTGGTATACGCTTTTCCAGGCACACAGATAACTTTTGCCCTCATCTCTCGATTTAGTGGAGTAGATAAGGACTAGAGTTGGGAGCTATGAAAGGACGAGACACAAGGTGGAAGACGAAAGTCGTTGAACTCCTAAGAAGTTGATGACGCTGATGTGGTGTTGATAGTATCAACACCACATTGGCGTACACTAGCATACACTCGCCTCCGATGCATACGACAACTTCTCGTCGACAAGTAACTACTACTCCGATTACAATCATGCACATTGTAACAAATCTAAGAGAAAAACAAATCAAAGCCATAGAAAGAAACTCAAAGTAGCGAGATCGCCGAGCTGCCGTATAGGCTGTTATACAAGGCAACCAGACAACCGCACTGTTATACAGATGAAGGCTGTTATACGAGACGTTGAAGCTTCCCCTGTCATTTATCACTGTTATATACGCAACACAATCGTGATGCAAAGTAAAATAATTGGTTAAAGTTTGAATGCGGGAGGTAAGGCTGACTCAACATCCCCAATCCGGCAACGTTGATGCTAAACCTCCCACTAAAAGGATCCAAATAGTCAAAAGTTGACAGTAACTTGGCCTTGTTGGAATTACATATTCATTGAGATCGTCAAACATAGAGAATCCCTTTCTGCCTACTGGTTCCTGAAGACCGTCCTCAGTGCCTTCCCATAGGTCTCTAGCATTCTGTAAACTACTAACGTCTGGTCGTTCGGATCTTGCGCATCGTGGAATTCGATATTCTCCAGATCATTAAGCTCGTATCTTGAGTTGGCGTCGAACCTGCAGTTACTCAGAGCATAAGCCAGAGAAGTGGAGCTATAATCAGGCTTCACCCAAGAGGCACCATTCTCCTCAACCATCTCGTACGGAACATCTTCGTAATATAGACGGCAACCACCGAGTGTGATATCTATGGTAAAGTTTCCGGGGTTTTGAAGGAATACCAAAACGCTTGAGCCTTCTCTACTGTCGTCTTTATATAGGCCCGATGGATTAGGCTTAGTCGGGACTGTAGGAGTTGGGGTAGTAGGAAGGGGAGTTGTAGGTGTTGTCGGCGGCGGCCGAGTGGGAATACCACGGAGCTGGAACATCCAATCTGTTGTCCTGGAGGTGGAAATCTCGCTCATGGGAACGCCTTGCTCCGAGGAAACGAACAGATATGTAAATGCGCTGCCGTTGATAATAGAGTCGCGACAGTTGTCCACCTGTGTCGTGAAATCTGTTCCGCTGAAGTCGGGTACCACGAAGAGCTCATCGTCGAGATCGTGTCCCTCATGATTGCGAAGAGGGCCAATGTAATAGGGAACGTTCCGAACAGAAGCAGTGCAGCTACCGAGCTTGATAGTCAAACTCATCAGAAGCAGGTTCTCGTAGAACTCGATAGCGCTAACAGAGTCTGAACGTTCGCTACTCTCGTAGGTCCCCACGGGGTGGGCCTCATGTGCTGGAGTAGCAGGAGATCGAGTCGGGTAGGCCGGGGGTTGAGGGGGACCACCAGCAAGACCAAAAACCCAGTCTTCACCACCAACCATAGAAGCCGTCACCTCATTCATCGAGCCGCCTTCCGAAGATGCACGGAGACGTCGGAATTGGACACTTCTCACAACCGCGTCATTACAACTGTCAAGCTTCGTCGCGAAGTTCGTGGAGCTGTAGTCGGGGACGATCCAGAGTTGGCCATTAGAGCCAGGGATCGGAGTAACGTGATAGGGAACGTTATAGGCAGTCGCGACGCAGATATCCAGCCGGATAGAAATGGAAAGAGTTTGCTGCTGTTGATGGAATATCAGAGATCCGCCCGACTCATCACTCATGGAAGTATAAAAGCTTCCCACGGGGTGGCTTATTGGTGGCGCATACGTAGTGGTAGTTCGGACCGGCGGAGACCTCGTAGTTAGGCCTGGCATGGGACGAGTGGGACCAATGGCTAACCAGCAGTTCCACGAAGACCCCCTCACACCGCCACTGATAGTGATGTCGCTCATGAGAACACCCTTGTTGGATTCGACGTGTAGACTGTCGAAGAAGTCGGCATTAATAGAAGATCTCGGCAAGCAGCGAGGCGTACTTTAAAATCAGTAGAGCTATAGTCAGGCTTGACCCAATACTCGTA
>NW_003199493.1:0-10506 GCF_000006405.1 Perkinsus marinus ATCC 50983 | reverse complement strand
CTCGAGTAGTAGTGTCCTGAGTGTAGTTCTGAATAGTGGGTTGGACTTGCTCAACTCTTGCGTTTTCTTTTAATGACATGGTAAATATGCACAGGCGTAGCCTTTGCGAGATAGATACCAACTCGTATGTGCACTGGCCCAGTTGCATGCACTCGGACGAGTCCACGGAGACTTGAAAACTGAGAACGTCTTCATTGTCGGCGGGAGCGAGCAGGTCAGCGGGTCATGATTACTTCCTATCTGCATTCATTGTGAAGGTTATGCTTGGTGACTTGGGCTCGTTTGGAGTGATGAAACCGGCAACCTTACCAGCAGGAGAGGCGGCTAGTGCCGTGTTCTCTTTGTTCTTTGCCACTGCATCTGGTATTGCACCTCCAGGTGGTGACCTACCCGGGATGGATCGAGAGATCTCACACAGAGGGGTAGTGGCACAGTATCCATTCATATTATTCAAGCACGTCTCCCTCCGTAGTCCTATATGGCACGGAATAGATGCTATATCGCTCCAGAAAGGTTCGATACGGATATTCGGAGCAATGGCGGCCTAGGACTTCTAACAAATGATCCAGTACTCATCGATCCAGTCAATTGACCTATGTGTATCGACGCTGTCGAGGTTTTCTCATCGACACAGCAGCAGTATGATTCCTTCAGCCTCGGCTGTTGTATCGCTGAGATCTTCAGCGCTGATCACTCCCATACAATCTTTGACTTACCGGACGCCCTCAGGATGTAATACCAGTGATCATATATATAGTTGTGACCATTCCTCCATCAGGCACTCCTTGGCCCGGAGCAGTGGTAGAAATGATAAGGAGTCCGAGGCGCATGTAGCTCAAGCAACACATCACGTTCGTGTAAGGACTACACTCCGCCCAATCTAAAGACCCAATTTCGTGTGGCATCCCCAACTACTCAACTACTGCTCATATCAACCTGCAAATTTGTATAGAAACTCTTCAAACATGAAACATGAATCATGTTACACAAAATTGGGTCTTTATATTGCGCGTACTTTAGCACCAGGGCTTTATCGCTCTTTTTTATCCAACTTCTCTTCTGCTGCTACCTCCTTACATGATGTCATTTATGTTAGAATCCTCGGATACGTAAATTGATAGCTTCCCTACTATCCCTGGATCCAACATCGAGACCATTGCCATTATCGCTTCTCATGGTGCCTGCGATGCAGTCAGACAGCAAGGAATCTGATAAAACTTCTCTATTCCCGAGAGCGTTCGGAGAAGCCCTCCTGCCATTGAGTGGGCCCCAGTCCCGCGGTGATACACTCGGCACTCTTCGGTGGCTCGTAGGTGTCATTATCCAATCCAATCCGATATATATGGCGGCCGATATGAGGATAGATCTGATAGTCCGCAATTTACCCTATCTTATTATTATGCTCGTAGGTCACCACTGGCTTGACGTCACTAACAATAGTAGCTTTGTCGCTGTTCAGGTATCTAGAGATACCCTACTCGACCACTTGAGGAAGCTACGATATATCGGAGATGGCAGAGAGCCGACGGCCTCTGATTTCATACAAGCCGTCAGAAGGGTGGTGTCTGACGGCTGCTCCAACATTGATGAGAATACTCTCAGTGCAGTGAGTTGTTTGTGAGTTATACTCATTTGGTTATCGGAGCTCTTCATTAGGTCTACGAGAGTTCCCAGAGCCAGCAGTTTGCCTTCTTCCAAAATCAGGAACATATGCAACGCCCGGAGGCACTGAACGGAGATCAGTCGATTGCTATACGTACGAGGCCTCTTCGAGACCCTGCAATGACTGATAACTCAGCTCATTACGATCCGCTTGCATGTGGTATCTCTGGCGACGGGCGTCCATTACCTCATCCCGAGTTACGCCCATCGAGGTGTCGAGCCTTTCATGGCATGCTGTTATCATTGTGGAAGAGAAGTGCGGAGGCTCACTGTCAGGGGGGAAAGGTGCATGTGTTGTGGACTGAGCGTTGAGAGCAGTATTGGGAGTATCAGGTACAGGCGGACTGGGAGAAGCATCTATCACGCAACATGACCGAGCTACTACTACTCTTCTTCCCCGATGGACCGGTTGTTCCTGAGCAGGAGATCGATGAGACCTCAGATGGGGGTGATACCGATCGGGAAGTCCTATTCGTTCTCATCGGTAAGCTTAGTATCATTGCTTATCATGGGCAGCCTATGGAAGGACTCAATCACTTCCAGTGTGTCTCCCCCATTGAGATTCCTGTCAGGGATGGTTACATCGGCCGGGCATGCAGGAAGCCATCCTCGAACCCGGCAAGTATCGTTGATGATTCTCGGTATGTCACTATACACCACAACACACTATACATAGTATCTTACCCTCTGTATCAGAGACCCTAGCTCCTTTCTGCAGCCGTCATACCTTGCTCGAGCTGGTCATCCCTCATTGCCATGCAGCATTGAGTACAGAGCCGACAGCTGAGTGCCGAACTCAGGTAAGCCGTCACTCCGCTGACGGCTATCTGAGCAGCATTCGATCTCGTCTGCTGTAGGCTCTCCGATCACTCGTCGCAGCTTTGGAGTGTATACCCTCAACGGCTGATACGGAAGAATCGCTGTATGCGTCAGGCCAATTCGGTGGGGTCACTGACACAGGTAAGTCACAATTAGGGCCACCGGCACATTCATGTTGCCGCACAGGTGCGGTGTACAGCCTTTTCGTTGACTACCTTTGGCCGGTCTTGCTATCCCTTATCGCTACGAGATCGGATGCCAATCTCCTGTCGTACTCTGCACATGCTGCTGTGAGGTTGGCCGCCCTCTCTGTTACTATTGGGGAGATGTCAGCTCCAGTAAGCGATAGAGAATAGCAAGTTCTCACTCAGCGAGGTGGTCGTCGTCGTCAGTCTGGTAATCCATCCACTAGTCTTGAAGCGATCAAGGCTGCGATGTATAACTTCGTTGCTACCTATCTACAACAAGTGTTCCAACGAGCTCCACCTGGCAATAACTTCTCAATGATGACTCCGAACGGTAGTAGGTCTTCGCACCATGCAGAGGAGTCATCGGTTCTCAGGTCGGGCGGTATCCTCGACAACAACCCACAGCCCCGATCCTTCCCAATTGCCACCTAGAGCAGCCGAAGCCGTGAAACTAGCGGTCCTTGAAGTGAGCGGGCTTGGTGTTGTTGAGTTGTCACTCATTCCCCAGGCGCTGCCGGATTTCGCATCGCTGCTGCCACCGTGTTCGAAGGAGCCCGATTCAAGCCAAAACCAGAATCTCAAAGGATCGCATGGTAAAAGTAGTCGACGAGACCGAGTGGTGCATGCAAGTTGTTGTCTCAGATGTATCTGTATCCTCCCTTACCGTGCCGCCCCTCACAGTCCAGAACCCTTCTTCGGGCCCTCGTCCTTCTGATCACAAAGACGAAGAAACCAAGAAAGGGTCTCCTGACAGGGGTCTGACTTTGCCTTACCTTATGTGCTTTCTGAACGACCCCAACCCTCAAGTTAAAGTTGCTTTTTGCCGCTTGGCGCCTAGGTGTGCCAATCTATTAGGGGCTTTTGCCGCTGACGTGGCCCTTCTTCCGTAAGTACTCTAACGACTCTACTCTACGCTGTATTCCCCATTATGCATATTTTGCCATATTCACATGAAGGGCATGATCCCTGTCATCTAACTCATAGGCTTTAGACGGCCTGCCACCGTTGGTGACCTGGTCAATCAGATTTTCATGAGGAACAGCTATTTCTTATACAGTATAAGTTATACTAGCTCGTGGTGGCGGTCGAGCAGTTGTAATGTGGGTGTTTATACAGGTACTTCACCCAAACATTGTCGAAGGAACTTGGTGATGACCGGCTCACCCTAGCAGCTCTGATGGGTGCAACCGAGCTGCTAGGGGACTACAGGGTTTTACCTGATGAGGGTGGGTTATACGGGGGAACCCTGGAATGGTGATGTATAATTATCATGTTAGGGCCCAACTCAGTTCACCGGGAGTCGGTTATGAGATTTGCCGAATCCGCTGTTCCCTATCTTTGTCATCCTAATGTATGTATACAAGCCACTGCCAGGGCCTTGATTCGCAGCATTACTACGAAACACATCGGGAACGCTCTTCAGTAAGGTATCCTTAAGAATGATGAACTTTGACGCCTCATGTTCCAATGAATCTGTTCCACCTCGGCATAAGACCGTGCACGGCTCTCATGTAGGTACGTCTATCTTAGACGGCGCTCATTCAGTCATCTCAAGGAGGCCGAATATTTGCCCAATGGATGGAGATGCTTTGGAGATCTCGAATATCTCTGTCCCGTTTCATACGAACTGGTACTTGGTCAGCAAACTATCGGGGAAACCCTTGGGGACACTACCGATGTCGCCAGAATAGGCTTGGCCAAGAAATTCTACGAAGGCACAGTGTCTCATGGACAACCTATGGGAGAGCCGATGGCTGTTAGCACCGCTGGTCCCATGCAGATCATTAAAGTGTCTATCTCTAATCCCAATGTACCAGCTATCCTCCCTTATCGCTTTATTGCGGAGGGTGATGTCACTCTGGGTTTCGAGGGTTCTGTGAATAAGCTCCTGAAAGACTGGAGAGCACGGCATCTACTGTTACCTCCTCCGAAGCCAGCACTCGGGATACTCAACCGTTTAGATGGATCCCAAGAAACACTGTATGTAAGCAAGAAGAAACTCCAGATAGTTAATGAAATACGAGGTGTTCTTGGGAACGACGGGGAGAGCTACGGCATGTATGGTCATAGGAGAGTACGGGCTCAGGTGAGGCATCTTAAGGATGTGCATATTCATAATACGTTGGGGTCAGAGACTCCATTTGCAATGCCGTGCTGGAGTTGACCCACCAAGTGTCGAAGGGATGACATTAGTAACTAGCCCCACTATGGAGGCTGGATCGTCCCCGATCGCTATGGACCATAATAGTGAGCTATTCTTCTCTATTTTTCGCCAGTCTACGGTGTTCATCAGGCACGAGTAACATCAGCGAATCGTCGATCTCAGTCGGATCTCTTCAATCGGAATCAGCCCCTCTTGGCAATGTTGAAATAGATCATGCTGCCTCAAACGACTCTTCTGGGTGAGTCTGTCTGTCGACCTGCCGACTATCAACAAGTTCAGTAGTTTGCACATCTGACAGGCAAACTTGGGTAGTAGTACCTTGTGAGGCAGGTACTCCTTGGCGACTCCCTCAGCTTGGCGGCCTGGAGGCTCTCTTGTCGGCACAATCTATGATTTCGAATACGACTTTGGTGGCGGTGGATCGTCACAGAGCGTGAATAGTATGAGTTCTGGACACCCAGTGGATGGGAGAGGGGCCTCTCATACGACTCCGGTGGGTTTCAAAGCCAATTCTATTGGAATCTGCTATTCGTATTTTACTCGTTATTGAAGCCCATCGGATCGTGTATGACATGTCGCTCCTATAGAACTAGGCCATTCAGGTTGTTGCGGTAGATGCCAGCGATGATGGTCGCTTAATCATAGCGATGGGAGGCAATGGCGTGGTAGGGTTTCTCTTTTCCGGAAGCTCGAATGTCTTCACTCAGCTCCGTGCCTGGCGGGGACACATCCTCGAGGATGATGTCGCACCGACTTGCAGTAAAATGATGCCCCTCCCCGATGAGGAGTTGGACCTTGCTGCTATAACACATTATCACTTCCCGATGAAGGCTTTGCGGAACTGTAAATCAGTAGTCGTTGGCGGTGCTTCACCTTCCCTCTATGTATATCGGATGGACGCGCCAGGTAAGGTTGTCCAATAGAGCACCACTAGTAGGCTGCTAAGGGTAGCCTTACTTGCCTCATGGTGGCATTTAACATGTTTCCAGGTGACGTACCCGTGGTATCATTGAGGGCTCCTACTTGTGGGAAATCAGCTGTCGTATTTGACGCTGGTATTGCAGCTATTGAAAGCTTCGATACTGATATTGAGAACGTTGTGATCGCTGCTAACCATCACGGCAGTGTGTTTGGCTTTGATGTTAGGGCTGGTCGCTGTGTCTTCAATGTGGCTGAGCCCGAGAGCTCTCTAGGCGTACCAACTGATATGTTATGCTCCTCTGATGGGAGGACTACAGTGCTCTGTACACGTTCGGGCTTCGTTAGCCTCTTTGACGTTCGCTACTTGTCTCGACGAACTCGGACATACAAGTTGTTCCAGGAGGGCGCCGGTACGGGAATACTCCCCATCACGGCAATGTGCAACTCTCTGCATGGGGGCAACAAGTCTTTCTGGCTTGCCGAAGGAACACATGGTATGATGGGACTATATGACTTTACTTCGCTCGATGGTGATGTTCGGCCGACTAAGTTGATGCTTTGTGGTGAACAGTCGAATCCGATCAATTTACCGGTTCTCGTCGATATGAGGTCACAACCAAGGCAAAGCTTCTTAGTCGGAGCCGATATGTTAACACAACAAGTGAAGGAGTGTGCGGATCCTAGTAGCTTGGTAGTGAGATCAATGCTGGAGATCTCTACATCTCGAGGAGGTCCTTGGACCTTGCTTAGCACAGGCAATGATGCTGTAGTGCGATGGTGGCAGCCTCAAGAGGCGGGAACTGTCATACCATTCTCCAATCAGTCCTCAATTATGCCACTGCAATTGGGAGGGGTTCAAGTCATGACCAACCCATCGTATGCAGCTTCTAGCGGTCATCATCAATCCTCTATGACACCTCGTGGACAGGGAACTCCTGTAGAGGAGCAAGGCGACTCGGATCTCAGAGTGGATGATGGACACAGAGACGCTATACTGGACATGTGTGTCCTCTCTTTGCAATACGATATACTTGTTACTGCTGGCCGTGATGGTTTGATTAAAATTTGGCGATAGTTATCCGGAACTTTTTATTTTGTGACCTTTTGTTAGTTTTGTTGGTGTCAGTAGTTAGTAAGGATCTGCAAATTACGGAGGGTATTTCTATCGCGCCTCGCCCTTAGATCGCATTCTAGCTACATGCTAAATATCCCACTCCTGAGCCTGTGGGTCTGGTGGGCAGGAAAGAAGAAGGTGTCTGTGGCTTAGACCCTCGAAGCATCGAGTCAGTCCGATGAGCGCCTCTACTGTCGCCGCGCGGGCTGCGCTACGGCGGGCGCGTGCAGGTCATGCGACGCCGCGCACGGTCGACCAACCACGATGATAGGCACGTGTGTCACGGAGACGCACTGTATGACGCGCTCTTCGTGTCGGTGTTTAACTTGTGTTAACTAGCTAACCCTTATATCATCTAGTGCTACCTCAACCGATCGCCAGTTAACCAATGTCACGGGACCAGAGATACGTTATGAAAATGCTTTAGAAATTCGAGAGTCTGTGACCGTTGTACAATCATCTATCGGTGTTCTTGCGAAGTTGCTCAAAGAAACCACCTATGATGACTAGATGCCCAGATGAATGATTGTTGCGAGTCGTTCGAGATGCGCGGTTGTTGAATAGCTTAGGGCTGACGCTAGGTCCACAGCACGTGAATGCTAACTTGCTACGTGGAATTGACACTACATCACTGCTTCGCTGTCTGAGGCCAATCATCTAGGCACCTGGGGACATTTAATGGCGCGCGCCAAGTTGATACGCATTTGTGTTAAAACGCTGCAGCAAATCACTACTCGGACTTTCTGCCCCGTGTATAATCGTCCAGTAATTTTTCATGTGGCTAGTCAGACTAACCTGGTCTGTATGGGAGTGGTAATTGACTATTTTGTGAAGCTCCTCCTCCACATGCCTAGCTGTCCAAATATTCCGGATTGAAGTGAATTACTTCTAGTTAATGATTCGTAGTAGGGAATTCAGTGCATCGTACTGCAGATAGTTCTTATTTGACCTCAATTGTCATGCTTTCTTGCGACTATACCTACCTTGTGGTGGTCACCATACTGACTCTAGTCGTGGCAGTGTTGGGGAATATCCTATTCCATTGGGCTATGCGCTTCAGAACAGGTGATACTAGATCCCAAGTGTCGAGTGTCGCAGACGGGTTATGCACGCACAGAGCTGAACATTATCGTAGTTTGATCAGGTTCAGGCCCGCGGCCGATGACTTGGATGGAGGAACACATGTTGCTGAGTGACTGTTTCCCCAAGGAGTGTAACCTACCCTCTACCTGCAATGTTATTAATTGTGCAATGCTGTTCAAAGACTCGATGCCTAGTAGAAAGCAGGTCGAAGAAGTTGTCAAGGAGAAGGTGGGATAATTGATAGTGTTAGTTTATATACCACTCGTCGTTCCATTTAGTTACTATTCTTCGTCCGTTTTTCAAGCATCCCTGACGTGGAGACCCATGGATGGAAGGTCGTAGATAATATTGATCTGTCGGAGCATATCCTCGCAAGCGATGTAATCGAAGACCGCAAAGCATTGGATGATAAGATTCAGGAGGTATTATTGTCTATTCGTTGAACTCGCGTCCTCCAAGATTGTCTTGCTTTCAGATTATCAACCAGCCATTACCAACTGATAAGCCATTGTGGAGAATTTATATGCTGCCCGCTGCCAAAGGAGCTGTGGATGTGAAGGATTGCATGCTTTTCCGATGCCATCACACCATAGGGGATGGCTTCAGTCTCGTAGGACATTGCTTACATCACTCGTCTTTGCCTCGAAAATGTCTCATATTATAGGTACAAGTGTTGGAGAAGACCGCAACGAATCTTGACGGAAGTCCTATCACTTTCACTAATCCTAAGGATAAGAAACCCAAAAGGATGAATCCGCTGGCTAAGCCCGTATTTGCACTGCTATATGCATTGGAATGGGTACTATCGTTGAGTGAAGTATTCGTTGTAACTTACTTGTGATTTCTCAGTTACGATCAGCCTTGAGCTTTGTTTTGCAAAATGGCAAATGTTATGAGACCGAGTACGGATTCAATTCCTCTCTTGCTCATCGTAAGGGTGATCTCCAGTACAGCGGTCTTCGGAAGTCTATTTGCTTCCAACCATTCTCCCTGGATTATGTCAAGGCTGTGAAGAACAAGTCGCCTAGAAAGGTAAGCCTGTACTGCTGTCATTCCCCGTCGATGTCAGAGTTATCCTCTGCCAGGCTACAGTTAATGATGTGTTGTTGGGTGCGATGGTCGGTGCCATGAGGCGGTATGGAGGCGAAGCTGTGGATAGTAAGACCATCATGAGGATGTTGATACCAATGGGAACCCCACTTCAATTTGGTGCCACCACTCCGCCTCAAGGCGATAGACTGGGCAATAGTTGGTCATTTTGCAGTGTTGATCTAAGCAAGGTAGCCTCTCGATATCATGTCTTCTCATTCTCAATTCTTGTGTTGCCTTAGGCCATCAGATCTAAGGATTCCATCTCGCGGCTTCTAGCTACTGGATCGAGTATGAATCGTATCAAGCGGTCTCTCATATCGCCGGCTTCACTGTTCATCACCAACACAGTGATGCCTCTCGTACCCTCTGCTTTCGCCAAGAAGTCGAGTAGGGATCTCTTCGCTCGGAATTCCGTTGTATTCTCCAATGTCCCTGGAGCCCAACAGCCTTGCTGTTTCGCTGGGAAGGAGATTGAGTTCATCTATCCTATATTCCTCAACATCATAGATCAGGTAATATAGCCATCATAACGAACACTGTGAATGATGTCGATACTCGCTTATTCATAGGTGATCGTATTGTCCTATAATGGAAAGTTGATGTTAAACATGGTTGTTGATCCTAGTATCGTGAAAGATTACGACAAGCTTGAGAGCTACTACCGAAACGAGCTATTGGACATGGGAAAACGTCTCGGTGTACACGACGTGGAGCTCTAGATTCTTCAAGTTCCTCAAGTTGGTGCTGCCTAATTGCTAGCATCACAGATTTGTATGTGTTTACGAATACTGGGGCCGTCAGGGAGATTGCTCATCAATTCGTCCGGATATTGATGTGAATTCCCTTGAACGTGCTCCTTTCTCGTTATATCATATATTCATCTTATGTGTAATACAGTCCAAGACAGTCGATATCTGTATCTAAAATGTTCAGAGCACTTGAAGTCGTTTGCTTATCGCTTAGTGTTTGGTTGATAGTCCTGGGGATTGGGATGCTCTCATAAGCAGAGTATGCAGCGTACTGTCTCGGTTATAGCTTTATGTGGTTGGGAGATTGATGCGATCGTTTCCCCAGTATACCCAAGAGAATCTCGAGGAGAATTCTCATCCACCATCCCCTTCCCAAGTTGTGGACGCGATTCTGCGTATGGCAGCAGGCGAATCTGTTCCAGCTCGGGGTGGAGATATCCTTGGGTATGGCGGCCATAAAGTTCAACATCGCTCCCATGAGCGAGGTTTGAACCAAGATGGTGGGAGCTTGTCGCACCCTGTTTGGGAGCATTACCAGCACTCCCAGCGTCAGGGTCACTCTACCGATTGGGGTGGGGAAAAAGCCCAGCGGAAAGGAAAGGGTCGTGGAAAAGGAAGTACTCGCATGTGAGTTCTTGGTAGAGACTTCACATCAGCGATATCTATCGTGTCAGAGTGGTAATCGACGCTCGTCTGATGGGTCACTCTCTGGGA
>NW_003210216.1:0-1376 GCF_000006405.1 Perkinsus marinus ATCC 50983 | reverse complement strand
TTCTAAGGTCGCACATGGCTGATCTCTGCCGGACTTTCTTCATGCTTTGAGGAGATGTTCCAAGTTTATCTGATCAGTTCTTGTTTGTCAGTGTCACTGATTCAGTGATGATGTATGAGGAGACTGCGATATTTTCAGCTACGATTCCGATTCATTCGAGATCAATAGGCAGCCAAATTACATTGATGCTTCTGTGGCTTTGCTTAGTTCCGGCAGTGGATGGTCATGTCTAGCTGTTAGTGTATCATTTCGTTCTGTTGAGGTTTCGTTAGAGAGTAAGCTCAAGCAAGTGTACGAATTGGTATTGTATGAGATGGCTCCACACATGAAGCAGTCTCGTCATCTCCTTTTTTTAAGTTTTTGTTCCAAATTGGTTGAGCGACACATGTTAGGAAAATAGGCCATATTTGTTGACTCAGTTAGTGTGACCAAGCATGATCTATGACCCCAGGACCCAAGATAAGGTCCTGAGAGGAATCGGGCCTCGGTTCCCTGTGTTGGGTCGCCTCCCACACTGTGGACCCTCAGTGTGGCGCTTTCATTGCCAATCAACTGTTCAGCCGATGACCAGATGTCGTTCCAAGTGATGGTACAAGTCTCGAGTAACGTCTTTCCCAACAGAGAATTTTCTCCGAGTGATACACCGCGCACGCAACAGAAAATTTGCGCAGATTTTCTGCCGCGCGCTGCTGTATAATATAGCCGTTTCGGCGGACGGAGATGTCGCATTTTTGTTTTGGGAAGCTCTTTGAGGAGGTCGCCTTGCATGTGGTGTCTCAAGGAGGTAGTTCGACACAGGTGTTTCAACGAAAGCCACAGAGCATGCTTTAGACTACACCAATACCAATTATGCTGATGTTCGTTCAGCCTGAGCAACAATCGTTTGCTTTGTTAGTTGACTCTAATTTTTGTCTTCTCCATGAAGGTCGCTTTCACCATCGCTGCTCTGTCCGTTGCCGTCGGCGAGTATTGTCAGGATATTTGTGATGGTTATTCTCCCTGTGCTGACTCCAAGTATGGCTCCTACTGCAAGGGCAACGGTGTCTGCTTTGGACTCTACCATAAGGATGATGGTTACTGCTTCCAGCCGACCGAACAAGACACCTGTGATGACTACACGTTGGAGCCGGTGGCTTGTACCGAACCCACACCCACCTGTCAGGACGTCTGCAATGATATGTCTCAGTGCCGCGATTCCAAGTGGGGATCGTATTGCAAGACTTGGCAGAATCCGGCGGTTTGTTTCGGTATCATCAAGAAGGATGATGGTTCTCTTTGCTTTGCCCCCACTGATAGTGACTGCGAAGGTGAACCCTACTATTGTTAGCCTAGTTTAGGTATTCCTTAGCATCAACTATGTTGGTCGAATGTTCTTT
>NW_003204276.1:0-1338 GCF_000006405.1 Perkinsus marinus ATCC 50983 | reverse complement strand
CATTCGTCATGGGAATCTATTTCAGATTGGATATGAAAGTACTCCTCCGGATGTGATGTTCATTCCATGTGGTCCGGGTAGCAGTAGGACACTGAGTGCAGAGGTAGTGTGGAAGCTGCGTACTCCACAGAGATCATCACTTGTGGACGAAAGTAGCATTTGAAGAGCGTTGGCGAAGCTGCATGGAGCTGTTCTTTCAGCTGCTGAGTTTCGAGTCATCCCAAGGGCGGATCTGTATGGTCCTGATGGAATGCCGAGGTTGAAGAACATGTTTGAAGTGCTCCTAGTGGACGGACAGGAGAATCTCACAACGCGGCCAGCATGTTCTAACAACTGGCATTGGCGCCGAATACTTGAAAACTCTTTGAAAATTAGTCTGTAGTTGAATCGCTTCGCTCCGCCCCTCGTTGATTACTCTCAGTACTCGATTTGTAAACATATTCCTGCTATGTACTCCCTCGTTCTCTCCGGTATGGACTGTTCTTCGAGCGTCTGCTTGTCTCATTTGTTTGCTTGCCGTATCCTCAATTTGCAGAGATTGTGTGTATGCTACATCGGTTACTATCGCGAATCGGGTTATGGCATGAATTGAGTTGACCCATTGGAGTCGTTAATTGTCGGTGCTTAGGCGGGTTGGAACTACACCTGTACTAGTTATCCCAGGGCTCTGCATCATAACATCATAGCAATCGCGAGTGAATATTTTCCGTGTCACAGAATTCATATAAGCGTTTCCGTTTCGGATGCTCATGATCGCTCTGAACTATCCCTGATGTATTGCTTCATTAGCGCATTGTTCTTATATGACTGAAGAATAGAACAGAATTATTCTGTTATTAGCATCATATTACAAGATAGTGTGTACAGTGCCGATAAATCCGTCGCCTTGTGGGATGCGGAGGAGGGCAAGCGTATCAAGAAGCTTATAGAACACGGGTCGTACACCGGCACTCATGAGCAAATCTTTAATGCATCGATATCTCGTTCACGTCGCGATATACATTAACCTAGGTGTACAACACGACAATACTAGGCTGTTTACCCCTTGTGTCCGTCGGGAAGGGTTCGTGAGCATATTTTTCCCCGTCACCGATTGGGTGCTGTCCTGTGCAGAGGCGGTGACACGGTGGTGCCTCTGTGGTATCTTTTGGAGATGATGGTAGCATCAAGCTAGGATGAGATGAAGCAGGTCCTCCTCAATTCTAACATTGATACAATGCATACAGGAATCTTCGAAGCCGCCGGTGCGTCCAGACGAGGGGCCATCGGTATCAGGTCCCCTTTGTCACTTTTGATGATGTCGCCACTAGGATCTTTGCGGGTGGGGGATAGGAGTCC
>NW_003205124.1:0-1059 GCF_000006405.1 Perkinsus marinus ATCC 50983 | reverse complement strand
AATGCTTTCGCAGTAGTCGTCTTAACAAATCCAAGAATTTCACCTCTGACAGTAAATACGAATGCCCCGACTGTCCCTATTAATCATTACTTCAGTCCTAGAAACCAACAAAATATGACCGAAGTCATATCCTATTATTCCATGCTAATGTATTCATGGCATAAGCTGCTTGAAACACTCTAATTTCCTCAAAGTAAAAGTCTTGGAACACGGTCAACGCACAGTTAAGTACGTGAGCACGAATCCCAAGAAAAAGCCAAGGTCAAACCTGATACCGACCAATCCCGTAGGAAAGGTGGATCGGTCGCCCAAGGCAGAAATCCAACTACGAGCTTTTTAACCGCAACAACTTTAATATACGCTATTGGAGCTGGAATTACCGCGGCTGCTGGCACCAGACTTGCCCTCCAATTGATACTCGTAAAGAGATTTAAAATCTACTCATTCCAATTACAAGACAGAATTGCCCTGTATTGTTATTTCTTGTCACTACCTCCCTGTATCAGGATTGGGTAATTTGCGCGCCTGCTGCCTTCCTTAGATGTGGTAGCCGTTTCTCAGGCTCCCTCTCCGGAATCGAACCCTAATTCCCCGTTACCCGTCAACGCCACGGTAGGCCAATACCCTACCGTCCATAGCTGATAGGTCAGAAACTTGAATGGTCCATCGCCGGACAAGCCGTGCGATTCGCCGGGTTATTATGAATCACCAACAAGGACTAGGCGGAGCCTAGGTTGGTTCTGTATCTAATAAACGCAGCCCTTCCGAAGTCGGGCCTTGACGCATGTATTAGCTCTAGAATTACTACGGTTATCCAAATAGTAATCGATCACCAAATAAACTATAACTGTTTTAATGAGCCATTCGCAGTTTCGCCGTTTAAAGCTTATACTTAGACATGCATGGCTTAATCTTTGAGACAAGCATATGACTACTGGCAGGATCAACCAGGTGATTGCATCAATGCAATGCTTGCGAGCTTCCGATTAAATCCAAGGATATAATCAAAAGTCGTAGCGTGCTCTGATGGTCACTAAATATCGCACGAAGCGATACCCT
>NW_003203438.1:0-2356 GCF_000006405.1 Perkinsus marinus ATCC 50983 | reverse complement strand
GAATTGTTGACCAGTGTCAAGCTTATAGGACACGAGTGTAGATAGTGCATTGTAAGCCGTGGTTAGTTCCTTGACGTTAATTTGTAGTGCACGTTCTTGGTGGGTCCATCGCCATTGCTTCCTGAGAACCGGCTTGCCGTTTTGGGTAGCCACCATAGAACCTAGTAAGTGACTTACTGTAAGTCGGAGGAGTCGAACCAAACATGAGTATTTGCATCGATATGTCGGTATGTTTCGACTTGGTTGGAACCTCATTCCAGGCGGTCGGTTTGGTCTACACGCCCGTTTCTGTATTCCAAATGCTCAAGGGAAGTATCATAGTTTTCTCTGCAGCTCTGTCTGTGATATTTCTAAAACGCAAGATGTACAGAAATCACTGGGGTGGTGTAATTATTTGTGTTATCGCCCTTAGCCTGGTCGGGTCCTCCTCGATTTTCTCGAGAGACTCCCAAGCGGTGAGCTTTTCTGCTGGTGAAGTTATTACCGGTATTTGCTTTATCATTGGCAGCCAAGTTGTGTGTGCTTCCCAATACGTCGTAGAGGAATTCCTTTTGAAGGGCGGTGCCGTACCACCCCTCGCTCTAGTAGGCATTGAAGGTATCTGGGGCCTCCTTGTGATGGCATGTATAGTACTACCAGTGATGCAACATGTACCGGGCAAAGACGTAGGTGGGGTCTTCGAGAACGCCTCAGATGCTTTTGCGATGATGGGCGACTCTAAGATGGTCCTTGGTGGTGTCCTCGGCTATGCTTTGAACACTTTCGCGTATAATATCTGCGCTGTTAATGTTACTAACTCTGCCTCTGCTATCCACACCACTATGCTTGATTCTACTAGGACTATTCTTATCTGGCTCTGTTCTGTTATAATGTAATATTCAGGGCTAGTTCCGGAAAATGTGGTATCTGGAACTACTACGTCAATAATGCTACTCTGAGATCTATGTCACTGTCAGAGCTCTCGGGTCGAAAGTGATTCCACAACTCCGTGAAATTGCAGCCCTAGTAGCAGTGTTGGAATATGTGTTGGCTTTCCTCAGCTGAGCTCAAGAATTTTTTCACTTAGAAGTATATTGGATTAGGATGCTCCACTGACATTGTGTATGCGTGCAGCCTGTCGCATGCGTGAGCCTGTCGCATGCGTGAGCCTGTCGCATGCGTGCTGCTCCATTGTTGTGCGTGCGGGTTGCCGCTTTCTGTTATACGAGTCGTTCGAGTGGATTACTACTAGCAAGGATCTGTCAGTTGGTTCTTACCTGTATACTTGTCTTCCGTGTTGGTAAATCTACTATATGGCGACACCTGACTACACTAAGTTGGTCCCACGGGCCGAAGATTTCGAAGACCAGGATTTATGGGCCGAGTTGACTCAGTTGGCTAAGGATGCTCGCTTAGACCGCATTAAGCAGACCTTATCGAATTTCCGTCGCAAGAGAACTCTGGCTCATAATGTTGTTAAGGATACTCGTCGTCAGATCGCCGAGGAGCACCTGGAGGGCGTGGAGGGAGCGGAGCGCCATCAGACCCTTACATATCAGACAGCCGTCTGGACCGATGCGAATAAGGCCTGTCGAGCCCTCGAGAAGATAGAGGAGGCGGTGGAGTATGCTACAGTATTCGACGTGTTACCGGGGACGGTGGGGAGCGATGACGAAGGGTGGGTAACGGCCAGCTCGAACCCGCCCGCAACCCCACCAGCTCTGCGTCCTGTGGAACATCGAGGAGTGGACCAAGGTTGCGCGGACAAGGCTAAAGAGGAAGGTGGAATCATGCATGCGACCCCACCGTTGGCCCCTGAGGTGTCTACCAGTAAGGCAATCACTGCGCAGACTATTACTAAGATTGACTTACCCAAGCTCAAGGACAAGTTCTCCTTGGAACATCATCTCCGATTATGTGAGAGAATGTTAGAAGAAGCGGAGGTGGGGCGCAGGATAGGTGACGACTTCTTCCCGGTATCACGCTTGCAGTTGAATGTGGTTATGAAGATTTTGGGGACCCTTGGGCAGCATAAAGATATCTTCGCAAAAAGAGAAAATCTGCACTCACCCCACCGAGGTCCCAGTTACCCGCACAGAGGGTTTGAAGAATGGGCTCGGCATCCACGTCCTCGGGGTCGTCCACAAGATAGCTATTCAGGAGGCAATCGTTCGTCGGCATAGCAGCAAAGATCGAAACAACATCATCATTCTCCGCGTATATTGGATTAGGATGCTCCACTGACATTGTGTATGCGTGCAGCCTGTCGCATGCGTGAGCCTGTCGCATGCGTGAGCCTGTCGCATGCGTGCTGCTCCATTGTTGTGCGTGCGGGTTGCCGCTTTCTGTTATACGAGTCGTTCGAGTGGATTACTAC
>NW_003201020.1:0-528 GCF_000006405.1 Perkinsus marinus ATCC 50983 | reverse complement strand
GGGTAAGATAAATCCACCCGACTTTCCCACAATGAGCGGGTACTAATACAAAACCCCATGAAAATCAATGATATTTTGCAATATCATGAATCCTTCGAATAAACCGGAATACTCGACGCTGACCGATTTGGCAGCTATCGAATACCCAAAATATATCGAAATGTCAGTCATCCTGATCGCCGCCGGCAGATCAGGAGTGATGTCCAAAAACTCCCAATTTGGGAACTCGGACATCACAACAGTCCTTTCGCAAGAATCAGCCACCCACAATTATATAAAAAATGCAATAATCCGGAAAAACTTCGAAAAAGAAACCGTCAATGGTGATTGGTGACGCGGTGATACCAAAAATACAAATAGCACACGATATCCCTCTTTTTTAAAAAATTCACCGCGTCACCCATCACCACCCCAAATCTGCGCAACGAAAAAGGTCAATTTTAAGTAAAATTCACTTAAATTTCACTTAAATTCACTTAAATGGAATGCGCAGATTTAGACCATTTTGGTGACATCTCCAAATGACCT
>NW_003200035.1:0-1232 GCF_000006405.1 Perkinsus marinus ATCC 50983 | reverse complement strand
ATCAGAGTCATGTATCATCAGAGTCATGTATCATCAGAGTCATGTATCATCAGAGTCATGTATCATCAGAGTCATGTATCATCAGAGTCATGTATCATCAGAGTCATGTATCATCAGAGTCATGTATCATCAGAGTCATGTATCATCAGAGTCATGTATCATCAGAGTCATGTATCATCAGAGTCATGTATCATCAGAGTCATGTATCATCAGAGTCATGTATCATCAGAGTCATGTATCATCAGAGTCATGTATCATCAGAGTCATGTATCATCAGAGTCATGTATCATCAGAGTCATGTATCATCAGAGTCATGTATCATCAGAGTCATGTATCATCAGAGTCATGTATCATCGGAGTCATGTATCATCAGAGTCATGTATCATCAGAGTCATGTATCATCAGAGTCATGTATCATCAGAGTCATGTATCATCAGAGTCATGTATCATCAGAGTCATGTATCATCAGAGTCATGTATCATCAGAGTCATGTATCATCAGAGTCATGTATCATCAGAGTCATGTATCATCAGAGTCATGTATCATCAGAGTCATGTATCATCAGAGTCATGTATCATCAGAGTCATGTATCATCAGAGTCATGTATCATCAGAGTCATGTATCATCAGAGTCATGTATCATCAGAGTCATGTATCATCAGAGTCATGTATCATCAGAGTCATGTATCATCAGAGTCATGTATCATCAGAGTCATGTATCATCAGAGTCATGTATGGCGTATGGCCCACAGCCTGTGGGGTATATCTCGACCATTCCGTGACCGTTTGAATTTACGTTAGGAAGAATGTCTCATGTTTGGTTTGAACTTCGGCAGCAGCAGCTGTGTGTCTGCGTACAAACCTGAAATCATCAGTATGGAAAAAGCAACGAAAGTCCCGACTCTTGACTCTTCAGGAATCAAATTCAGTGGCTGATTAGAATCATGGATCTTACTAATGATTCCGTAATATGACTCGAATGCTTCCCGAGAAAATTAAATGAATACATGAGTCGAATCATGGACTCAGATTCGTGAACCAGGATCCGTGTACGGCCCCAGCAGCAGGGGGGCATTCTGTATCACAGGATTCTTCCTCTTCTTCAACTGTACTACTAATACCGTAGTAGTACTTCCGTAATAATGTCCGAGAATATAACAGTTGTAGAATCGGATGTTGTATCATACATACTACCACGATACCTTATAGACCTTACTGGTATCGATAGACACC
>NW_003206326.1:0-1753 GCF_000006405.1 Perkinsus marinus ATCC 50983 | reverse complement strand
CTCCACGATTTTTTTTGGATGTGTGCTTATGGCTGGGGTGTGGTATGTCATAGCAGTTATGATGATGCGGAAGTGGCTAGAATTCGAATCGCCACCACCCAAGAGCCGGAGTCGGTTCGGAAGGTCGCCTGCCAGCCCGGTGAGCATTTGGTGCTGGGGACGCTAAGCAGAATATGGCAAAACTTGGTATGAGGTAATTTGGAGGGAAAGTAGAGATTTCTTGAAAGCAACGCATACTCGGTTTCAAGGCTATCGGACTCGTAAGGAAACGGAACTGATTGCAGATTTCGAATCTACGAGAAACTATCTATCATAACTGGATACCATAAGTAGTGTTGCAGGAGATTTGCATGATAGCGGTTTCCTCAGCTGGTTTCAGGAGTTTTCTTCCCCAATTATTATAGAAATTTATATGCGAATTCGTGTAGAACTGTACAGAAACCAAGGGTGGTTTTCAGAATTCCTCTATTGTCATCACCAGGCATGTGAATATTCTCCTCTCACACTGGCTATAATGAAAATTGATGGACATATAGATAACTAACTTCATAAATGAGAAAGGATGGGCATAAATACATTCCATCCCGTCGGTTTAACTCGTACTAAAACATCACATCCTGGGATCGATCGTGAAGTGCCGATTTTCAAATATGTGTTCATGTTGGTGGGACTCATTGTTAGTTGAGCATTCTGGAAGCTTGCTTCAAATAGTCCAAAGCATGACCGAGTATTCCAGGATCTGATTGGCCCAACGGATCTGAAGTCAATCGTGTGTGAGAAGATGGCTGTTAGATTTGTTGGACATGCCCAAATTACCTTTGGAGGCCTGGAGGCGAGAATATCCGCAATTGGTGGGGGGAGAGCGGTACGAGTTCGGACCTAAATAAATATGATCACTCGTTATATATCCAACAATATGATCAATTCGAACCAATGCCACGGGAATATTTTTTTTCTTTCTATTATGCCCACTGAACATGGAAAATTTAGAATTTCCAGAATTGTAGCCTCAAGTGAGAAGGTACGCCGGACTGCATATTCACATTGCGTGTATTGTACCTTCCTCAGAGGTCGGTGTGGCGAAGCATCGGCTACGAAGTCGATCGTGGTCGGGCCTCGATCGGTCCAGATCGTCGATTGCGGACGATCTTGATGAGGGTCGCATTCCCGGTCGATGAATGGCGATGATAGAAGGTAGATGATGGCGATATGGCATAGAAGGTGAGGAATCGAAGATCAACCAGAACTAATCTAACCAGCGTCTCAAAATTTATATATACATTAATATACATTTGGTATATAGCAAGCTGATTAAGAATAATGATGATAATGCGTTTGTATCCACAGTTATGTTTATACTTTGATAATAATAATCACCTTCGAGTTAATCTCCTGTGTTCGGAGAGAAGACCCTATTTTGATTAACTATATTGATCGTATGGTCGAATTTTATATGATATTGTGAAGCAAAGAGGGTCTACTAGTTCTTGGAGGTCAGACTGTCGTGGCTCCCGAATCTGGGAGAGTATGCGCGTGTGCTGGTGACGGTATGAAATTTTTTGAGGGAATTTTGGGGGATTTTCGGTGACCTCGGCACACTTCTATCCGAATTCGTACGTGAATTTGTATGTGAATGGATGACGAGATATCCATCTCGGTTTCGTCGAGCTCGTCACTGATGTGTTCGAGTGACAAAGGAGTGGACTAGTATCAACTGGATTCTGCTACCCGCGCGAGTCTCAAAAAATATAAA
>NW_003200832.1:0-965 GCF_000006405.1 Perkinsus marinus ATCC 50983 | reverse complement strand
TGTCAGAGAATGAACCATGGAAAGCTGAGCTAATGCGAGAAGTGAGTTTAGAATCGTGAATGGAAAGTCTGCGCTAGCTATATTAGAGTCGAAAGTATGGGGGATCTGTCATTCTCGATGAACCTACCGGAAAAGTTGCCAAGGTCAGCTTTCGGCAGTTATGGGCTTTGAAATATGAATTGATTCTCAGGATGGCTACGGAATGACGTGTTTCGATCCGACTCTGATCGATGAAGTCAAAGGCATTCCAGCTCAAGGTATGGATACAACTCAACAGGGTGGCGTGACATCTTCCTCGTCAGACCCGAGTGCTCGTAGAAGTCGTTATGTAGAAGTAGCAGATGGAGTTGGGCCACTGGCCATTCCGTGGCCTGTCGATGCACATGAAGGTAAGTTGAATCAATGAGCTCTTGGAGGGCGCCCCCAGATTTGAACTGAGGACCTGCTGATCTGCAATCAGCCACTCTATCACTAAGCTACACCCCCAACGGTGTTTATGTCATGTTGAAATACCACCCAGATAACTCATTCAGGTGCGTGGTTCATCTCAGCGGGGTCTCATCGAGGACTAAAACTTCCGAGAAACAAGGATCATGATGTACACATGATGTGAGTTATCTCAACTACACTAACCGAGCGTCATGACTTCATCCCAAGCTTATTCCTCATACCGACTTCGAGCTTCACTGAAATCGCTAGCACATGAACAAGTTTGTACCACACTGTCAACTGCTCCTCCTGTGTAGGTACACATTCTACGATTCGCAAACATGTGATGTAGAGCTCCACAGAAAATTAAACCGCCATGGGAAATTCTTTCTTACCAGATCCCCATTGTCCAGTGTATATACGAAGGATAAATAAGTCTTTGATAGAGTAAGGAATGAGGTCTTCACTTCCCTAGGCTACACTCGATGCAGGGCCTGAATTTCAGGGTACAGCTCTACACAGTACGGATCAGAGTT
>NW_003210672.1:0-2872 GCF_000006405.1 Perkinsus marinus ATCC 50983 | reverse complement strand
CCTTTGGCCTTCAGCAGATAATCCTTCATCTGCCTGGGACTCGCTTCGCACTTCGAATCCACAATCTGGACTCCTAGGGCCGACAGGTCGCGGACCAGACCGTCCTGTGCAAGGCATCGTTCACACCGACTGTCACCTTCGCTGAGGAAGCGTGTCCTCCCATCAGTGGCAGCGACGGCTTGCGCCATCATCTTCGGTACATGACGAACATCGAGAGGGACTCCACGATGAGATATCATAACAAGCGTGTGATTCGTCGTGCTCTCACCGGAGGATAGGAGATACAAAAAGAATAATAGGGATTCCAAGAACATAGCAATCATATTTTGTGGTAACTGAACTAAGAACAGAGTATAAGAGAGCCTTCAACCGAGTATCGTGCTGACGAATTTGTCAAACGTATCCGGTGAACCAAGCAGGACTGTGCGCATGCGTGCAACTATACACGCATAGTCATATTGTGGTAGGAGGATCTGCCCACTCCTGTTGGCCAGTCTGTTAGCTGCATTGTATCGATTGCTCGCTATATGTAAATCGACTCCGTTCGGCGGCCGAACTTCGGCCATTGTCAGCTACCTTTTTGTTGTCGTCCGCCTGTGCGGCCCTGCCTGTGCGGAATAGACAGTATAAGGCGAGCGCGAGAGCCTTATCCGTAGCTAATGTGTGCATGCGTCAAACGATCGATTGCATTCAAGAGTCTTTCGAGGGATTCTTTTGAGGATTACTGTTGGCACCCCTGCCAACCTGGTCGACCGCAGCTACGTATTATCTTATACCCGTATCTACCCTTGGGATTGTGTTGCCAGAGTCACTAGCATCGACTACCTAAAGTATCACTCGACGATCTGATCACGACTTCGAGTAGATCCGTCCACAATATGCAGTGGTCAGAATCTACAGACGAACATTCTATAGTGACTCATCGTTATCGGGCTCAATTTGAGTCGCTCAAGCGTCTTCTGAACTTACAGCTACAGAGAGCAACCGTCTATTGCACTTGGAAATCCCCAGTGGGAATGACGATGCTTGATATTTCGCTATCTCGTCAATAGGAGCCCCTCACGAAGTTCCTTTCAAGAAGTGACTGGGATATGCAATCGTGCCGATGTCACCGAAGTGGGGGGAGGAACTGTCCGCGCATTTCCAAATTTCGGCGAATCCAAATTCCAGCGAACCCGGATCGCGCATGATCCTAACCATGAGATCGCTACCTTCATTAACCTGGATAGACGAGATATCTCGTCTTTTCCCGTGATTCCGAATGCGAAGAAAATGAGAAGATCATTAGGTTCTACATTTTAATCGTGATAGTATAGTATACTAAGTATACTATTGCATGTGATCAGCCCACGGTGAGCTGTACATCTTCCTTCTACCGGAAAGTCATTCATCATCAATGATGATTCAATATAGTCGTCGTCAAAACAGTGTGTGTGGAGAACCTGCTTCCCCTATCTAATACGGTCGTCGATATTGTGTTATAGTGTGCAAGTGAGTAAAGATATTGAATGGTAGTGAATGGTAGTGAATGCTCTCGAATGTCACAGAGAAATTAGGCTCGCAAATGATGTTGAGATGTTGAGATTCAGAGCATCACCAGCAGACTGCAGAGCTACTGCTGGCAGCAGTAGCTGTGTATTCGCAGACTTGTGGGGGGTCAGACCACAGATCTCGGTGAGAACCGCTTGAATACGGATATGGCTCATCGTGTCTACGGCCGAGCTGAGGGAAGACAATCTTCCACCCTGGACGATCCAAGTCGACGGCTATGTCCTGTGCGAGATAGCATAGTCGGTATATCTCGCACATCAACATTATCGGCTCCGCCAGATGACTCGGCCCTTGTGATGATAACATTCTGACGTCTGGTGATGCTTAGAAGAGCAGCCTCTGTTGGACCACTTCCAACGACCAGCATGCTAGATATATAGGAAGTGCTCACGAGACGGTAGAGAAGTTGCATCGATAATGAGTCGAAATTGATGACTCTGAAACGCGCGCGGCAGTCCGAGAACTCCAGACTCGGACGATCCATAGTAAGCTAATTCGCTTTGAAAACGATCTTATCCTGATTAAGACTAACACAGGCTGAATGAATAACTGAAACCTTAAACGCCCAGTGCCTAGACATCTTAATGTTTAGATGAAGCCTTAGTTATGAAATCGGAGGCGAAGTCGACAATCTGTCCTGTTCTTTCAGTGCTGTTCTCCAAATCGAAATGGCCAGCGCCATCGATAAGACGATACTCTGCTGAGGGGCCGAGCTTGTGGACATACGAAGCTAACTGTGACACTCCCGTCCAGCAGTCCTCTGTGCCTGAAGCCGACGAGAAAATGACGATCGTCTATGTGATGCAGATGGTGATACCCATGATGAAGAGCTTCGGACCAGTAAACTTTTCCAGCTTAGAAATGTGACTCCCGAATAACATTCGCGCCATGTAACCGAAAGTGTAGCCAATGCAAATAAGTGCCACACAGTTGTCGACCAGCGAAGCCGCACTGCCTGCTATTGCAGCACCCGCAGATGACCCGAGCAGGATAATCTGATGAGCAAGGCGTAAGGTGGCGGATCACACTCCCACCAATCACACCTGGGCGGTATCATCCTTGGGGACAAGGTTCACTCCGACGTAGTTGGCCATGGCCACCACGTCCTTGACTTCATCCGACCCTGTGAAGGTGCTTGAGCCAGTGGAACGGCCAATCCCTCGCATGTCGAAAGTGATACAGTTGAATCCCTCTCTAAAATGAAATCAATAAACTAGAGCTGGTCACAGCAGAAGACGGTACCGTTCAGAGAGCATCTTAGCTAGCGAGGCCATGTTTGCTTGCGAACCACCCATTTTCCCCCACGGATGCACGAGTATGA
>NW_003211871.1:0-1005 GCF_000006405.1 Perkinsus marinus ATCC 50983 | reverse complement strand
ATGGTCACCAAGTATATACCTCACTACTCACAGATAGCTGATTTACAGTCACAGTCAATAAACCCGAGACAATCATCTTTGTTTTGTGGTAAACAGCTCAAGAAGAATAATGGAAACATACAGTTCCCTTTTGTGCAAACGCATTTTCCACCTGGGCATTGAGAGTCATTAATGCAGCTCTGCGCACCGTTTGCAACAACGATAATAGCAGAGAGAATGGTGAGGATACGGATCATGTAAGGGGTGGAGATTACAACAACTACGAATGACATCCAATGACACATATTGCAGGATCAAAGTCATCACAAACATTTGGCGAGAAAACTTCAAATTCCTCCTCACGTATCATGACGCGTTTCCCGTGCTTCCACACAGACCCTTGGGGCACTCATGAGCGTGCAAGTACGAATATAACTGAGGATACGAGGTTGAATGCATCAACCTGAATGTTCACTTAGCTCTAACTATCACCCCCTGAACCGAACTGGGGATTTGAATTCTCAATTCTCCATCCATCTCGGAGATAAACATGTACACACGTTAAGGTTGACCCACACGTGGAATGCTCACGCCTTCCGACACAAAATAGGCACTTCAATTGTGCGGGCGCAGGCGTAACACACAAGCACACGGATTGTATGACACGATCCGTTGTACGCTCTAACAAAGAGATTATAGTTCCTCCCCTGAAACTAGGAAGCTGGAAGTTTATTCGTGGTATCTTCTTTCACACTCATACTGTTGTCGGGCACTATCAATTACCGACTTTCCTCTTAACTTCTTGTTAAGATTCATTCGGTGGCGCATCTTGAAGGCCTGTAGCTGAGGCCTCTCCGATGGTTGGATCCTTGGATGGCGACAATCCCTACTCCAGAATAATCTACCTACATAGTGTATTCATCAAACGACTTTCAGTTCAAAAGACGTATCGAATTATACACGTTATATTCTTCACCCTTGTTACAAGGGTCTTGTATCGACAAACTCATCTGTTTTTATAGGGAT
>NW_003217123.1:0-1063 GCF_000006405.1 Perkinsus marinus ATCC 50983 | reverse complement strand
ATCCCAAGAAAAAGCCAAGGTCAAACCTGATACCGACCATCCCGTAGGGAAAGGTGATCGTTCGCCCCAAGGCAGAAATCCAACTACGAGCTTTTTAACCGCAACAACTTTAATATACGCTATTGGAGCTGGAATTACCGCGGCTGCTGGCACCAGACTTGCCCTCCAATTGATACTCGTAAAGAGATTTAAAATCTACTCATTCCAATTACAAGACAGAATTGCCCTGTATTGTTATTTCTTGTCACTACCTCCCTGTATCAGGATTGGGTAATTTGCGCGCCTGCTGCCTTCCTTAGATGTGGTAGCCGTTTCTCAGGCTCCCTCTCCGGAATCGAACCCTAATTCCCCGTTACCCGTCAACGCCACGGTAGGCCAATACCCTACCGTCCATAGCTGATAGGTCAGAAACTTGAATGGTCCATCGCCGGACAAGCCGTGCGATTCGCCGGGTTATTATGAATCACCAACAAGGACTAGGCGGAGCCTAGGTTGGTTCTGTATCTAATAAACGCAGCCCTTCCGAAGTCGGGCCTTGACGCATGTATTAGCTCTAGAATTACTACGGTTATCCAAATAGTAATCGATCACCAAATAAACTATAACTGTTTTAATGAGCCATTCGCAGTTTCGCCGTTTAAAGCTTATACTTAGACATGCATGGCTTAATCTTTGAGACAAGCATATGACTACTGGCAGGATCAACCAGGTGATTGCATCAATGCAATGCTTGCGAGCTTCCGATTAAATCCAAGGATATAATCAAAAGTCGTAGCGTGCTCTGATGGTCACTAAATATCGCACGAAGCGATACCCTTGCGATCTCATATCCATCAAAGATGAATAGTCGAAAGCGAGGTCCGGTCTTCCGGTTCACGCCAAGAGTCGCAACAAAAAACACAAAGGGTTTGCATAACTAGTCGTATAAATACAACTGCTATACTAACCTTGGTCTATTGCTGCATCATGCAAATCTTGTATTAGATTTGCGGGTAGGATAAATCCACCCGACTTTCCCACAATGAGCGGGTACTAATACAAAACCCCCATGAAAATCAATGAT
>NW_003209599.1:0-2206 GCF_000006405.1 Perkinsus marinus ATCC 50983 | reverse complement strand
GTTGAGCATCACTCCGGTTATAGCATGCCTATAGGTACTTACTACGAGGCAGCAGTAACGATGATGCTTGAGATATCACCGAGGGATTTCCTAATTCCTTGGCCCAGTCATAATGTAGAGTCAAGACACCTGTTTGCTAGCAAGGACTCGAAATGCACTGCTGGCGAACACGGTGGTAACGGTCTCGCTGAGGTGATGGCAAATGCCCTTGTATGGGCCGCTAACCTCGTCCCATTAGGTTCATGGAGAGATAGCTTATATCGATACGAGAGCCAGGGTTGATCCATCAGCTAGGCTCCACCAATGCTATATTGCCCCTGGAGGTAGTAGAGAGTTGTTGAGTAGTATGATGTGGAGCCCAGTCACTCTCGTGTAGCTACAATAGGAGCAGGAGTAGAACTGGAAAGTAGCATAATAGGGCCTGATGTCGTTGTGGAGGCAGGGGCATCCATCAGAAAGTAGCTTATCACTGACATCATCTTCGTGTGATAGTACCACACAGATGCATCATCCATGCTCGATCGACTGTATCACCATCGACGAGCGTAGAATGTGTAGTAATCCCACCAAATGGCAGTATTATTGCATCGAACAAGGCCCATCCAGTAGATGGTGTCACCATTGGGACTCCATTGCCGGATACAGCTCAGGCACTTGCTAAGATAAAGGTACTCTCGGCTCTTTTGGGGATTTAGAAATTATAGTGTTGTGTCAGAGGCTCAACATCACTGATAATATTATTGTTGTTTGTAGGCCGTTAGGGTATCAAGGGAGGGATTTATAAGCACCGAAGAGCCCACTGAGGAGGAGGATATAGCCAATTCATCATGTGGGACCGACAAAGCATTCAAGAAGGGCTTCAGGGCTGAGGTAACAGTACCGTTATCACGCAGGACTACCACCACACCCCTATCATAGGTGTATGCCTTCTTCAAGGAAGGGTGGTATGAGAAGCAAGATGTATCACACGTGTGTCAACAGCTCAGGATATACCGGACAACAGAGCAGGTAGTAGGCAGGGCACACGGATAAGGAAGGTGGTATCTAGTCCTCTCCAGGCCCCTCTATCAGAGCTATTGATAGCTACTGTGTTGGCCCTTGCACGGGTGTGCTGTGAGGTCCTTGTTAGTGATAGTAGTAAGCCAAAACAGCCTGTAGTGGCGTCATTCTATGAGTATTGGGATGATGCCTTGGAAGAGCTGTGAGTTGGGCTAACGCTGTTATACCATCTCCAAATGTGTTATTGTGTAGTTACTTGACGGATCAGACAGGCCTCTCTAAATGGTGGATAGAGGCTTTGGATAATCTCTGTGCATCCTGTCCACAGTATGGTCAGGACTTTGAGAAGGAGTGCTGTCTCTTTATATGGGTACTCTCATCATTAGTATTGACAACGACATTGTTGAGGGCAACTGTTGTATCTCAGGGGATGTACGCCAATGATTACTTAAGCAAAGAGGACCTCTTAGCATGGTGGAGCCGTGCCCCCGGTAGGTATTCTATGACCAGTAGTATCTCCTTTCACTGTCCCTCTGCAGATACATATCGACAGTTGCCCTTAATGGCGCAGTTGATTGGACAGATTGAGGAGCAATCCGACGATGATGATAGTGATGATGATTCGGAGGACGATAGCGACTCGGAGTAGCGTGCTTTCTGTCCCCTTGCCCCTACGACCACCGGATAGTTTCACTGTGTTCCTGCTGCCGATATTGCTGTGTTATAGCTGTGGGTAAGCCTTCCATACTGTAGGTCGGGAGTCAGATCACCCGTCGACATTAGAGTCGAGACTCTCTCGGCAATGCTCTCCCAGTCTTTGTTATACTCCCTTCCTTGTTTCCTATGGGGCTCGGCAGTGGGTCAGCGGTATCTAACAAACTATCTATCTTCGGTGCAACAGCCAATCTGGTTATGACATCTATTGGTGTTGGTATTCTCGGTCTCCCTCAAGTAATGGAGCAAGCTGGTTGGATAGGCGGGTATATACTTCTGGCCATCGCGGCACTTGCATCATTATGGATGGCAAAGCACTTGACTGATGCATGTGTGAGATACTCTAAGAACGGTGAATATCCATCCTACCAGCAACTTGGTGAACTCACCTATGGTGGATGGGGTCGTGCAGCTGTCATCATAAGCACTGATGTTTTCATGCTCGGTTTGTGTGTTATCCTATTGGTCCTTTTCGCTGATAACACAATGCGGA
>NW_003202726.1:0-949 GCF_000006405.1 Perkinsus marinus ATCC 50983 | reverse complement strand
AGCATCCTACCTACGTAAAGAGCATCTTCCCAGGGTCTCGAGGGTGAAAGCTGGTATCCATACGAGAGTTGAAATTCCCAACGCGTATTCGAGGATCCTATGCGATGTGGAAGTAAGTAGCCATTGAAGTAGATATGCCTGGAGGAGCGCATTCTCATATCCAATAAGGCTCGGCCTCTCACATGTAATGCTTCTCAGTATGAACTAGATGGTTGTTGCTTCAGACCAGTTGCCCACGAGCGACCTCATTTCTCGTCCGGAGCGAAAGACGAGGCGTGCCTTGAGTTCCGAGCCTCTTCTCATCGGGGCTATTGCACCTCATTAGGCTCTCCACACATCCTCTTCACAAACAAGACGCCCTGTAGCTTCTAAACGCTTTGTCTCATTCGAACAGGGAGTAACTTGAGAACACAACGTCATGGTAAACAATGTGAAAAGATACCGTCTTAGAGATATAAGGCTTCTCTTCAACTACTTGAAAACAAATTTCAACTCTGATCAAAAAAATCCACCATTCCATCATTCTGATATATGGCTTCACAACTTGGCCCTCGAGAACGACGTAGACGTCGTAGGAATCGACATTGGCACTGACGGGCTGAAGCAAAAACAGCGGATCCAACGTCTAAATATCCCCCCTCCACCCACTCCCGTCCAAATGCTTTCAGATTTTCCAGTAGTTCTTCGTGTTTAGCGATTATCCCGTGACGCGAAAGCTTATTCGTCGCCGTCAGACATCTAACGCGGCAGTGAGAAGCATTCCATGAAAATGCATCTTACTTGTTTTCTGGAGTCCATGGGTCATTGAGCAATACTATAGCACAGAGTTGCTCAAGTGGAGACAGCTTACCAACTTTCCAACACTTCCTCAGCGAATCGAGAACCTACACTTATCGCGATGTTCCTACTCGAAAAGGTAGCCTTCTTACCGCTTTCCTAGACTCAGATT
>NW_003200289.1:0-2574 GCF_000006405.1 Perkinsus marinus ATCC 50983 | reverse complement strand
CTCTCTGATTGATGGTCTCAGGATATGCCACTTTGCGAACTTGTAAGAAATCAAGATTCCCACATTGAGTCATCGATCGGAGTTTCTGAGAGAATTCAACATCCTAACAACTCAGGCAATGCGATGCAAAAGACTGCTGACGTACCAACTGTACAACTGCGGGGTCGCTCTGGTTGAGACATGGCTCATCAAGCTCGACCAGACCCAGTCCGTTCAACTGAGTCCATCACAGTAACTCACGCTATTCATCGGGCAATACCTTTGACATCACGTCCGCCACACTCACGATGGTCTTGTCTGCACTCATGCACTCTTTGAGGCCTGTGCTTGGAGGAGGGATCTTAAGAGCTGCGTCCACCTTGATAACAATAATTGAACCACCCATTTGGACAGAATGTGCATCGAACCTCCCCAACGGCTGGGATGAGTTCGGGTATGAACGGCTTCAGTGGCGTCTCCAGCTCGACAGTGTGAGGATGGTACCGACTGATATATCCAAAAAGATCCTTGATCTCCTCTGATACGCTCAGATGAGCGAAATCTTCTGCCTGATACCTGCCGACGGCATTTAGCTCCCCCACGGTAAGCAAGCTCTCAAACCCTCGAGTAGTAGGAAGTTCCACATTAGCTCGAATAAGCTTATGAACTGCAAAATCCTGTGTTGGAGACACTCCAGCTATTGGGGATGAAACAGCCGCCGATGGTACGGATGGGGACCTGAATTGGATCCTCTGTCGAGATACCGAGCTATAAGGGTATACTCTCGAGGACTCCCCCGAAGGGTATAGGCTAGAACTGAGACGGCTTAGGTCGTGGGCTTTCGTTGCAAAGAACGTTACCCAGAAGATGATGCTACAGAGCTTCCATCGCTGCTCCTATTGTGCTCCATGATGGGCACAGCCAGATGTCTGTGTTGGGCGGCTCCCTGTGGTGTTAAACCCTAAGACATGCGAACCCACCAGTCTAGACTTGGCTCGACTACACACACGACGATAAGCATTTCACGAGAACAACAGGGGTCGCATTAGGGCGAAACACCTCTGGGTAAATACACAAGTAGAGACACCGCACGCCCTACTCGTGCAGAATTCGATGCTAAAGACTGTGGCGAGGAGTTGATCGATCCGAGTTCTGTAAGCCCAGAGGAGGCATCGACATGGAAACGGTGCGAAGAGCGGTCGTATGCCTCGAGGCCGCCACGACCACTATGAGGGGTGGATACGCTGTCTTCACCGTCTGAGAGGCAGCACGTAAGCAGCTCCTCCCGATGTAGGTTGCGCCTCGTACCATTGGGGAGAGGCGGAGTTCTGCGCTCCTGGAGGGTAGTAGGACCCTCCTCATCGGAATTGATCTCCTCTTCCTCATCATCTATCGGCTCGTCCCCCTTCAGTACATCGAAGACCTCATCATAAGGTCTGTTGTGTATGACTCGAGGGTTGCTTGGTGAGAACCCTAACACAGACTGTATCCTGCCTAGCACGGCTGCGGCTACACACACTCGATTCAAAATCACTCTCGTCTGACTGTGGCTCTTCGAAGTAACCCGTAGCCGCCATAAGGAGATCAGAAATATTCTATGACATCAGTGTCGTCGCGTCACACTTCTCAGAAACTCCGGATTCATGCTCTAGCTAGCTAGTCTAGTCATGCTGATTCAACTGATAATGATCTGATTCGCTGATGATGCTGCTGTCAGCTGACAGCCGCTCTTTGATCTCTGAAGTACAGCCAAGGTCCCAAAGGTTGCTGCGAAATCCTCTGAGCTCGAACGCATAGCCTCGTCAACACAACATGACAACTTGTCGTCAATAAGACTATTTCAACTTACTCAAGAACAAAGTCGTTACTCGCAATCAGCATCCTCGGAAGAGGTTGAAGCCTGATGCGCGGGTCTAAAATCTATTCACGTCAAGAATAGGCTAGATGGTCCATTAGTTAACGATAAGGGTACTGACTCCCCTCCAATGGGCTTTGCTTGCGATGCAAATCCAGCCTCCGTGAAAAGGAACATCTGGACGCTTTCTGGTGCGACTGAGGACTCAAATGGACCACAGTGCACCCGACCCACATCCGTATGCGCGAATAGGTTGCGTATCCTGAACCTGCAAAGCGGATGGGGACAAGCAAAGGCTCACACCAACCGACCTGGTGTGTAAATTCCAGCCCGGAATTTTCGAAGGATCAACCTTAAGAATGGTGCTCTCAGTGAGGAAGTTCTGCAGCACAACCGCCCATCTAGCCTTGCATCCGTTCGGTGAGAGTTCCTTGATCCACACGCGGACTTGGGAAGTATTAGTATAGATAGGATACCCCTGCAATGAGATGCTAGACAAACACTAATCAGGCACTGTGCATTGAGAGCTGCACTACGAAGAGACAGTCAACCAAAAGATCGTTACCATCTTCCCCAGAGGATCTTGGCTGACTGCAATGATCTCCTTGTTCTGCAAGATTTCCTTCGTCCCTGGCGGCATGTTATACAAATCATTGCTCATCAACCTACATGAACATACTCTCGATCAACAATGTCACCGCGGACCATACAGTGACTAGAGAATATAGACCAGAGAGCCA
>NW_003201763.1:0-1031 GCF_000006405.1 Perkinsus marinus ATCC 50983 | reverse complement strand
ACGTAAGTCGTTAGCAACATTGACCAGGGGGTCAGGGGGCCATGGGCTTACTCGAGGGTCAAGCCAGTCAGGGCCAATGGGATTATTGAGTTTAAAAATTAGCGTATCCGCGAATCGTACCTGGATGCATCGATTGTCGGCATAGTCACATAACCTGCTGAGCTATACGGTAGAAGATGTTGCTGTCGAGCATCACACGTGGATACTACAGTGCAGCTACTGTTGGTCATGATAGGACCTGATACTACTGTTGTTGAGTGCCAGGGTCATGGCCCCAGGGCCATGGCCCTACTGGGGCCATGGGCCTGGCCCTACTGGGGCCATGGGCCTGGCCATACTGGAGCCATGGGCCTGGCCCCATGAGAGTTTAAAAAAGTTAAATTAATCTAGGGTAGATTCGAACCGAGAACCGCACGGATGAAAATCTTATTCACCAACTAACCTAACTGACAGTCTCACTGGAGAGTAAAAGTATGCGCTTTCTCATCAACGACGTGCATGAGGTGATTGGTGACCTGGTTACGCTAGATTTATTGAATTTGATAATGATTGGTAATGTCATTCTTTACGGAGCGCGTCACCCCCAAATTTCGTTGAACTTCGCACACGCGCTCACAGGCAGATTCATTGGTAAATTATAAGCAAGTCCCTTAAGTGGCTTAGTGCGATTGCGATGACGAGATCATCCGAGCCGAGTGACGGCCCTCAAGAAGGGACGTAGAGAAAATACGCAAGTCCCGGTGTATATACCATTCGCTGCGCAAATGAGCCTTGAAGTCCCACGGCCCCTCCCACGCCCTACGTCCTCACCTCTGACCCTTCCCGGCTCCTCCCTGGCCCTCCCCGTGCCCCTGCCCCCCGCGGACAATGTTGGGGAGGGAATGTACCGTGGCATAGCTTATGTAAAGCTGCCTCGTCTGCTAATGTAGCTAACGTAAGTCGTTAGCAACATTGACCAGGGGTCATGGGGCCATGGGCTTACTCGAGGGTCAAGCCAGTCACGGCCAATGGGATTATTGAGTTTAAAAATT